>NC_143399.1:106866697-107019012 GCF_052110815.1 Crocodylus siamensis
CCTTTGATACGGTATCCCACCCCATACTGGTGAACAAGTTAAGGGGCTGTGACTTGGATGACTGCACAGTCCGGTGGGTGGAGAATTGGCTGGAGGGTCGCACCCAGAGAGTCGTGGTGGATGGGTCGGTTTCGACCTGGAGGGGTGTAGGCAGTGGGGTCCTGCAGGGCTCGGTCCTTGGACCGATACTCTTTAATGTCTTCATCAGCGACTTGGGAGTGAAATGTGCTCTGTCCAAGTTTGCAGATGACACTAAGCTATGGGGCGAAGTGGACACGCCGGAGGGCAGGAAGCAGCTGCAAGCAGACCTGGACAGGTTAGACAAGTGGGCAGAAAACAACAGAATGCAGTTCAACAAGGAGAAATGCAAAGTGCTGCATCTAGGGAGGAAAAATGTCCAGCACACCTACAGCCTAGGAAATGACCTGCTGGGTGGCACGGAAGTGGAAAGGGATCTTGGAGTCCTAGTGGACTCCAAGATGAACATGAGTCGGCAGTGTGACGAAACCATCAGAAAAGCCAATGGCACTTTATCGTGCATCAGCAGATGCATGACAAATAGGTCCAAGGAAGTGATACTTCCCCTCTATCGGGCGCTGGTCAGACCACAGCTGGAGTACTGCATGCAATTCTGGGCGCTGCACTTCACGAAGGATGCGGATAATCTGGAGAGGGTCCAGAGAAGGGCCACTCGTATGGTTAAGGGCCTGCAGGCCAAGCCCTACGAGGAGAGACTAGAGAAACTGGACCTTTTCAGCCTCCGCAAGAGAAGGTTGAGAGGCGACCTGGTGGCTGCCTATAAGTTCATCGGGGGGGCACAGAAGGGAATTGGTGAGTATTTATTCACCAAGGCCCCCCCGGGGGTTACAAGAAATAATGGCCACAAGCTAGAAGACAGCAGATTTAGATTGGATATTAGGAGGAACTTCTTCACAGTTCGAGTGGCCAAGGTCTGGAACGGGCTCCCAAGGGAGGTGGTGCTCTCCCCTACCCTGGGGGTCTTCAAGCGAAGGCTAGATGTGTATCTAGCAGGGGTAATGTAGGCCCAGCACTCTTTCCTGCTTATGCAGGGGGTCGAACTCGATGATCTATTGAGGTCCCTTCCGACCCTAGCATCTATGAATCTATGAATCTATAACAAGGCAAGGTAAATCTTTATGTGATTATTAATCTGTAGTAAGAGTTGATTCAAAGGCCATTAAAGTCAATGGAAAGACTCCATTTGATTTAAAGGGAGTGGGAATCAGGAATTAAAGTACTTTAAAACTTTTTTTTTCATAGCAACTGATTTGTTATAAGAAAATTACATTGTGTAGGAAAACAATTTAATATGGTGCTGTTTAATAATCATACAACAGTGGTGAGATACTTGAGAGAAAGGGTCGGTTGTACCAGTATACCTCATTTTAAGTACAAAACTTGTCACAGTGGCTGCATTTACATGAGCGGTGAACTGCATAGTTCTTACTGCACAGTCATTTAGTATTTGTATAAGCATAAGCAAGTGGTGTTACTGTGTAGTAGCATCCCCACATGATTTTTTCAGATGCTACTGTGCAGTAACAATGAGTTAGTTAGTGGCCCCCAACACTACTACTCAGTAGTGTCTCGTGTAAATGCATCCAGTGTGACCTTCACACTGATGGCTTCTTTCAAGATAATACATCTTCTTCACCCTAGTGTCGCACCAGCCTCCCAACAAGGGATCCAACCATATAAAATACCTTTAAAAATTCTGATTTTGAAAAGCTGAGGTGAGACCCTTACGCCATTATGGACCGGAGTGACAAGGGCTAAAAGCCCTAGTTTCACCTGGAAGAAGCATTTCCCAGAATAGGCACTATGGAAGACAGCTGTACGGCTACTTTTCAGGGATTCCCTCAGAAGGTTTGACATAGGGGATATGCCAGGAGTAGGAGGAATATGGAGGCCAACCTAAAGTACAGTGGCATGAGGATTCATGATAAATTGTTTTTCTTTAGATGAACTTCCAAGATTACCCAGTCTTTTCTGGTTTTTTACTTCAGAATTGTAGGGGTATAAAGATAGCTTGAAGCTATGCATTATTCATTTCCCCATGGGGTATACTTTTTTAAATATTTTCCATGAAACTAACTTTACATTGAATAAAATATTTAACTGAAAACTCCTTGTTTACAATGAAAGAACAAAACTAATGTCAAAGCTTTCCAAGCAACACGAACGACTTAAGGGGTCATAACTATTCAGCTGCTTTTCCCCCAGTTGACACAGATAATGTAGTCCACCTTTAGTTTTCTGTACTTAAGGATAAGTGATACCACGTCATCTTTTCCCCCCATGCTATATCAAGACATTGACTTTCTCCCAGTGATGGAGGCCAAAAATCTAAGAAGCTGAGGGAAATCTAAAAATTCTTTGTTTTAATTCCACAGATCAAAGTGTATGATCTAATAGAGCTTCAAGGATTTTCAAAACTGAAAACATTTTCAAAATTCCACTAATATGCAGTTTAATTTAGTTTTCTTATGATAAAAGGAATTGTACTGAAGATCTTATTTTATGACCATCTCAGTTCATAAGATATGTGTATTTCAGACCTCAGAAAAATCAATGTAAACACATCAGCTCTGGCAGGCTGTTATCAATGTTCACAGAACCTAAAATCAACCTAAAAGATAACCTTCCAAAACTTAAAGAAAGTATACACTTTTAGATTTGCCTGTCAATCTCTCTCAAAGTAGACAAAGCTAGAATAGTGTCTTTAAACTGTGATGGTCTCTTCTGATTCATTTCTAAAATTGTGTTTACCATGGGATAAATCATTTATCAAAGCAAAACAAAACTTTATGCTGTCTTCTTTGACATTGAATCAACTGCTTCATACATCTTACTGCAAGGGTTATCTACTTTAAGCAACTCTGTGGACACATCTACATGAGACACTTAACTGCACAGTAAGTATGTGCATCTGCATCTACATGTGCACATGCTTACTACACTGGAAACCTCACTAATTCCAAATAAATTTGCTATCTAAAAATGTAAACAGCAAATTAATTTTTGATTAATAATGGTGCAGTAGAGCTCATTATACACCTGATTAGGAACAAATTTGCTCCATGTCAGCCACCTAGCAGGGGGCCAGAGATTGCTCCATGCCCCCAGCAGCACAGGAGCCTGGGTCGGGACTATGCCCCTCTTCAACAGGCAACTCCAAGCCCCCTACTCTGAGATCATGATCGGGGAGCAGTGGCAGAGAGATCCTGATCTCCCAGCCCTCTCTCCATCATCATGATTGGGAAGAGTGGGGGCTAAAATATCCTTATTTCCCAGTGCCAGCTCTGTGACTGTGGGGCTAGTGCTGGGAAGTCCTTATCTCTCAGTGTTAACTCTGCAGTCATGAGATCAGTGCTGGGAGATAAGGACCTCACAGTCATGGAGCTGCTGCTGAAAGATAAGGATCTCCCAGCATGGTGGTCCCACAACCATGAAGCTGTCACTGAGAGATAAGGGTCTTCCAGTACTGGCCCCATGGTGCAGAGCTGGTGCTGGGAGCTCCCTGCTCTGTGAGCACAGAGCTGGAAGGGTAACAGCATAGGGACCTTGTTTCCCACTCAGCTTTGCACTCACAAAGCTGAGCAGAAAACAAGCTCCCCAGCCTGTTCCCTAACCAGATCCATGATTACAGAGCTGAGCAGGAAACAAGCTCCCCAGCCTCTGCCTTGCAATTGTGGAATGGGGCCTGGGAATTATCTAGGTCAGGGGAAGGTTACAGTCCTATGCCATAATCAGGTGATTGTGGCACGGGGCTTGGAAAGAACTGCAGGGGTGGGGTAGGTGCCAGCCCCATTCCCAAATCTTCCAGTGGGGCACCTGCAGCTCTTTCCAAATCCCCTGCCCCTGATTAAGGAACTAGAGTCAGGAGTTCCCTGCTGTCGGGGACAGGGTGTAATGTCCCAGCCCCAGCTAGGAAACAGCTATCTCCTGGCCCAGTGCTCCCTGCCAGCTGCTGGTTCACCATCCGGGGGAGCCTAGAGCTTCTTCTGATGAGAAGTGGATTGCAAGTCCCCAAGAAGCCGAAGCTGTTTTCTGCCATTAGCAGCAAATCTGCTCCCACTTCCCTGCATGTGTAGACATCTGCCCAGGAGCATTTACTCATGAGTTGTTAACTTGTAAGTAAACTGATCCTGGATCAAATGCATATGTAGATGCAACCTGTGATCAGTAGCCTGTTCTTCTGATGGGACTGTTCAAGGGTGTATATAACCCAAAGCAATGGGACAAAATAAAGCATTCCAGACCACTTTTCATACTACATTTTTATCAACTTTATGTGTCTAATACATGTAGCCTACAATATCAGACTATCTGACAGCCCCCCCTTAAGAAGAGTGTTTTATGATAAAGAACATTCATAATGTGTAGACTAGTGTGGTAGTGCTTATTTAGGTAATACAACTTCTTCAATGTGCAATATATTTATTTAGGACTCCATTGCCTTTGAATGGATACCTAAAGAGATAAGTGTGACAGGACTCTTTCCTCAATATAGGATCAGCAGTCAGTACCAGTTTGAATCCCGAGAAGTAACATTTCAACGTCTTTTATATACAAATGGACTGGAGCTCTCTCATCTTCATATCATCCTACAAGGTGCACCAGGAGGAGGAAGTTACTCCATATAATATGAGGCAGGCTATGCATTATTTTGCACTCTTAGCAGCTTGCGGTAAGAATGTACTAAGGCCAAGGTTTAGCCTCTTTTCTCTGGTTTTGATAAAATGAATCTACGGAAAATTCCTCACCATGAACATAAGTTTTCTTAGAATCATAGGCTCTTGGAAGATGTTATTTCCAGCATGCAACAGGTAGTAGGGGTGTGTGAAGTGGGCCCTATTCGATTCTGATTTGGCCCAAATCAAAGACAGTGATTCTATTTGATTCGTTGATTCGTATCACTATCCCTGATTCTATGTGGCCAAATCCAAATCTGGAGATTCAATGCTGATTTGGAGAATCAGTGATTTGGACATAGACCCAGCTTTAAATGTTTTTTCTACATACCTCGAGGTACCAGGTGCAGCTTGTAAATGCTGTGATGCCAGAGTGCTTGGAACATCCTACAGGAGTGCAGAGGAGCCCTCCACATGCTCTGTGGTGAACCTGGAAATGGACCAGAAGTTGTTCCAGTCCACTTCTGAGTCTGTTGGGGAGCACATGAGGGGCCCCCCACACTCCCTAGCTTGGTGATTTGCCATGGAGGGACCCCAGGTGTCCCCTTATGGACCTAGGAGGCACAAGTCACCAAGCCAGAGAAGCACCCGCCCCCCAGTATGCTCCCCGACAGACCTGGAAGTGGACCGGAAGTGTTTCTGGTCCACTTCCGGGTCTGCTGCCAAGCGCATTGGGGAGCCCCTGCACTTTTGTGAGACACTCCATGTGCCCCAGCACTGTAGTATTTATGAGCCACCTGCTACCTAATGGTATGTAGAAAAAACATTTAAACCTGTATCTATGTCCAAATCACTGAATCTTTCCAAATCTCTCCAAATCAGTTCAGTGGGTTCTGATTTGATTCAGAGAGATTAAAGGGCCCTTTGATTTGATTTGGATTCAGAGATTTGGCCACTGACTCAGGCCGAATCAAATCAGGGACCAAAGCTTCACACAGCCCTAGCAGGTAGTATAGCTTGATGGAAACTGTCATGACACATGACCTGCTTCGCCTTCAGGGGACAATCTATCTAGAGGGGGCAGGGGAAACGTGCCCTGGGAGCTTGTTCTGCCAGCACTCTCTAGCAAGAGGAGCTGAAGAGCTTCTGGCATAAGCTCTCAGCCCCACTTCCATACCTTCAACTAAGCTCCTGCTGGTTGAAGAAGCTTCTTCCCTGATTCTTCAATAGAGCAAGAAAGATTTGCATAATGGGGAGATGGATAGGGGGCTGAAGTGACAGGGTTCAAAATCTCCTGGAACTTTATGTGGTACTTTAGTGTATTTGTGTTTCCTCTCTTCCTACTTTAATCCTACAGGCAGTTTTTCAAACTAATTCCATCACTTCTCTAATATTAGTATGCCTTGTGTGCAAATAAAACACATATCATTGTGTCTGTTTATACTCTGGTACTCACAGGAGGAGGTGCTAAGATCTCCTTAAGGAAGCAGCTTTGAAAGCTGTTTGGGAAAAGGAAGGGATCCTGAGTCATGACCTCTTTTGCTGAGGCACCCTAGGACACCAGGGTTCAGCATGGGTCACAGAGCCTACTTGGGGATGTGAAAACAAAAAAAAATAAACACCACTTTAAATTTCACACGCTCCGGCACTGAGCCCAGCGCATTCCCAGAAGAGGCAGTGCATTTGTTGGACCTGGTTTTCCCAATGCCTGTATAGATTGGGAGCTTTAGTGGGGCTATTTTGGTGCTTTTATCTAAGACTTGATTGAATCAGCTTGAGATACAAGCTCCAAAAAACCCCACTGAAATGCCCATAGAAATGCTGTAGAGCTGGCTCAAAGTAACACACTGTTGCTTCTGGTAAAGAACCTTTTTGTTGGGAGGTGGGTTTCCACATCTGTCAGTGCCTAGAGAGTCCCTTTGTAGGGAAGGGTTTGGGATACAAGAAAGTAAGGAATCTATCCTGGGATGCTGGAGCACCTAGCCAAAAACTGTCATCCTATATGTGACATGCTACACATTCAATTTAAAGCTTGATAGACTCTAACTACCAAATAAAGGTTTTTACATTTTCAGACAAAATCCATACAGCTGATTGGCCATTTTTATGGCTGGTTGGCTATTTTTATTGTGCGATAACTTTGCACATGTAGTATGTTTAATACTACTAACATGTAGTATGTTGTATTGTGTAATTAACTGGTTAATTGCACAATAAATTTAACATGTCAGGGGTCAGAGACCTTTTCATGTCATGATGTCTAACCCCCATGCCTCAGCAAGAATTATTTTGTACAAATCCTTGTCCAACCTGTTACTAAAACTATACAATCAACCATGTCACAAAATTACAAGGCACAGGGGAATGCGGGAATGCCACAGGGGAATGGTGGAACTTTGTCCTGCTGCTGCAAGGATTATTAAAATATGCTTGAGAAATCCAAGGAAGAACCAATATCTTAGTGGTACTGATATTTTAATTGGGTCCCATGAGCACAGGACAACATTTCTGCTAAAAATAAACATTTTAGTGTGTCTCCCTATGCCTGAAGAGGGTACTTGTGCCCAAAAGCTCTCAAAGACCTTTTTTCCAACTACTCAGTTGGTCTAATAACATATATCACATCTACCCAAAGAACCTTGCCTGCCTATGTCTTTAGTCCAATACGGCTGCAAGCCAAAACCCTGCAACTTTTTAGTGATGTTTTCAGTCACTGTGAGAACACTCTTGTCTGTATGTAACTACATGTTCCCAATCAATGATTTAAAAGGTGGAATGCACACAGATATAAGACCAACAGGGGTCAGAAAAGAATTATCACTTGAATTGACATTTTTGTATTTGGTAAATTGGGGATGGGGGGAATGTAAGACTTCTTTGATGGCATGATGCCACATTCTAACAGAAAACAGTTCTCTGCCAAGTTCTTGTAATGAAAGTTAGTGGAAAGGCTGTTCTGGAGTTAGGGTGAAATCACTGAGTTGGATTCAAACTGAGTGTGCCAGAGGAAAGATGTTTAATATAGGTAATAACAATAAAAAAAAAAAGATTGGGGAACTGACAAAATAGAAAGGGCCAAATTATAATGACTCAGCAACAGAAAGGTGTCTTAAAGAAATGTCCCTTACTTGGGAGACTTTAGATGCTACAGATCTTTAAGGACTTTAATAAAGCCTTGATTCCATCTGTCACCACTCACCTGTGGTATAGGATGCCACATCATAGGCATAGAAAACTATCCTGGGTAAGACCAAAACACGCTGTTCTAAGTTTATCTTATACATTCCATAGTCCAGAATGATGGCAGGGAAAGCTTTAAATTATACCAAGAACTGGACAGGCATTTATGTACCCTCAACTATAGTGGGTGCTAAAGTAATTTAAAGCCACCTTTATTCCTACAAAAGGAACAGAGTGACTGAAAGTCATGCCCAATCTGCCTGAAAGTAACTAGGCAATTTTTTTCTTTCTGTGCCCAAAATATTCACAATTGTTTTTCATTTTTGCAAGCTGCTTTGATGCATTTGAATTTCTTTTTTTAGACTGTGTCAGTCTAGTTCAACTAACCTGGTATCTTCAATTTCCCATTTGTTTCATTGCAATTGATACAGTATGCAATCATCAGATTTAAATACCCATTAAGCTACTAAAATTTGAATCCTGCTATGGCACAAAGCAAAATAAAGCATCAGATCCTCAATTTTCTTCTCACTGCTGGAGCTTCAGGCAATCCCATGAGAGCTCCTAGCATGATGAATAAACATGCGTTGAATTGGTTCATTAGGGTGAAACTATAGATCTTTCCTGATGTTTCCTTTATTCTTTGAAAAGGGGCTTTATTGTTTTTATATTTGGTTGCTACAGCTGTGATGTTGCAAAGAAAAACACAAATGCTGCACAATGAAATGTTACTGCTTATGGAAAATGCAAAAAAGTAGGGAACAAAAAATGATAAACTTGATGCAAATTGAATTGTTTATCTTGCTGACTGCAGTGCATATTTACTTGTGAAAGATTTTTTTCATAAGTGGTGAAGTTAAAATGAACTGTTGGAAATATGCTCCCATCAAATCACAGTTTAGTAATTAAACACTTGAGAGGAATACTCTTATATATTTGTTCTATACTGGTATTACAAACTCTAATAAAGCTTCTCTAAAATCTTTCAGCATCCTCCATCAAAGTATCTCAGAACATGGATAAGGTTGATGCTTGCTCTAATCATTTCTCAGAATATGATTCACAGACATGTTAAAATGTCCTGTTCAGAAAAAGTAACAATGTCCTTGTTGCTTCAGGAGGTTTTTTTCTTGGTCTGTACTTAAGCACATCTGTTTTTGTTTGTGTTTTTTAATTCTTCAGCCACTAAAATACATTTCTTACAGCTTTTTTCTTGCCTCTTTTAAATGAGCAAATATAATAGCAATAATAATTATATTTAATTCTATTATAGTACTGCATTAAGGTCACATCCAATATTGGGTCCATACTGTGTGACATGTTTCTAAACACACTGTGTGGTGCATCCAAAAGAGCATTCATGTGCATTTCCCTGGGGACAAACAACAGCGGCACATAGTTGTGCAGCTACTACTTGTCCCTGGGGAAAGCTAGTGCCACACACTCTGATGCTTGGCAAGTTTCCCCGGGTGGGGGAGGGGAAGCTGGGTCCAGCACTGAGGCTGGCCCCAGCAACCTTACCTGGCATCCTGGGGGATTCCTGGGGCTCCAGCAGTGACAATCTGGTGTGCAGAGCATGGCTAGCAGCAGAAGTATGGCTCCAGCTGGAAAGGCTCTGGTTTCCGGCCATGCATGCTGCTGCCATGTGTGCCATCCCACTTATTTCAAATTAGCAGTACAGTGAATGCCTGTATGTTTGTCGCATGCAGTTTGCAGTGCTGCAGCCAGGTCTGTGGCACTGCATACCATGCATGCACACTCATCTGGACATGCCCTGAGAGTCAGTTCCTGTCCCAAAAGACTTAACAATCTAAATGAACAAGAGAAGACAAGGTTGGAGATGTTAATTCCATTAGAACTAAAACCTGGAGGATTTTTCAAGTGTACTAATCAGTGTTTGCAGTGGAGGAGCATGAACAATGTCATCTACCCTCTGCTTTATCCTCTATCCTCTTCCCACCTATGGCAGTTTTGGGTGTCCTTGGTGTCTTTGGGTTTTGTCTGTTTAGTGTTCCACGTTTTTAGTTTTACCAATTTTCACCAATAAATTCCCTGATTTTTTTTTTAAGTTATTTGGTTTTTATTGATTTACACCCATTTTTACTAATTTACACCCACTTTTTCAGTTCACTCTATTTTACCTGGTACAGTAAAATCCCTGTTAATCAACACAAGTGGGAAATGGTTGGGGGGTCCTGGTAAGCTAAAAGTGCCAGTTACCTGAAGAACAGGTTTCCAGCTGGATATGTGTGGTGGGGGGTGGCAGCGGCCACACACAGAGAGGGAGGTGGTAGCTGCACGGAGGCTTGTGGGGAGGGTGGTTGGAGCCACTGCCTGGGGGCGCAGTGCTCCCAGCCCTGACCCTGGGAATTGCTTCTGGGAATTGCTCCCAGGATGGCCAGATCCCAGCTGTACCCCAGTGGCTCTGGCTGTGGCCCTGCTCCCTGTGTCAGCCACTGCACCTGGCTACTCCACATGTATCCGCAGGGCTGGAGCCACTGCCTGGGGGTGCTCTAGGCGTGTTCCCGACTCTGACCCTGGGCAGGGCTGAAGGTGCTGGTGCTAGTGCTGGTGCTGGGATCAGGTCATCCTCCCTCACATCCAGCCATGTTTCACTCTCCCCAACCCCTGGGCTGCACCATGCTGTGGTGCAGGCTGCTTCTGGGCCATTGCAGGAGGGACTGGCATGACTGGGGACAAGCAGAGCCCTGGGAGGCTCAGGGTGCAGCACTGCCCAGCAGCTGAAGGCAGCTGGGGCCGGCCACTCCTGGCGCTGCTGCATCAGGGGCTGGGGTGAGTGGGGACAAGCTGTGCCATGTCCTATGCCCCTTGGGGCTCCACTTGTTCCCACTCACCCCAGTCCCTGATGCAGTGGCCCTGGGAATGGCTGATACCAGGTGTGGAGAGAAATGTCAGTCAGTAGGTGCAAGGAGCTGGGTGGGTGGGGCGTGACTCTTGCTGTTATGTGCACCCGGGAAGGCTGTGGACTGGGGACCTGCCTGAGCTCTTCCTGGGGGGCTCATGCCCTCGGATCTGCAGACCAGACAAGAGCAAGCTGCCACCCACCCCAAACAGTGGGAAGAGTCTGCTTTAGTCCTCCACACAGATCTGGGGGCATCCCCAGGAATAGCCCAGCACAGCTCCCCAGCCCACAGCCCTCCCAGGAAGCATAAAGCAGCAAGAGCCATGCTCCCCCACCCCCACTGACAGTTCCCTCCTCTTTGCTCCCTGCTGCACACCTGGGAGCAGCTGATAGGCTGTGCTGCACCCCTCCCCAGCTCATTTCATAATCCCAGACTTACTCCCTCCCTTCCTCACCACCATAGTATCATAGAATCATAGTACTTAGGGTCAGAAGGAACATAAACAGATCATCAGGTCTGATCCCCTGCCCTCAGCAGGAACAGGTGCCGGGGTCATACCACCCCAGCCAAATATCTGTCCAGCCTCCTCTTGAAGACTCCCGAGGTAGGAGAGAGCACCACCTCACTTGGGAGCCCATTCCAGAACCTGGCAGCCCTAACTATAAAGTAATGTCTCCTGATGTCCTGCCTGAACCTTCTCTCTAACAATTTGTGGCCATTATTCCTAGTAACTCTGGGTGGTGCCCAGGGGAACAGAGCCTCTCCCAATTCCCGCTGGTCCCCCCTGGTGAGTTTGTAAACAGAGCTCCTCTCAGCCTTCTCTTGTGGAGGCTGAATAGGTTCAGACCCTTTAACCGCTCTTCATAGGGCTTGCCCTACTGTCCCTTGGGAACGTATTATTATTTTCCCTGATTTAAACTGATTTTTTTTTCTTTTCTTTCTTTTATCCTGATTTCAACCTGTTTTTTTATGTTTGGAAAATAAACACTGAAAAATTCCCATATTTTTTTCTTTTAAATGAAAACTGAAAATGTGGAACACTATGTATGTTGTTTGTGTAGAACAGAGTTGTTTGTATGGTTTTAGGTCTAGGTTGGACAAGTTCTTGTATGGGATGCTTTATATATGGACTCTTCTGCTTTGAGCAGGGTTTGGACTACAGAACCTCCTAAGATCCCTTCCAGCTCTACTTCTTTATAATTCTAACTCTCTGAAGTGATTAGGTGGGAAAAAACAGATGGAGAGATAGGTGAATAGACTTGTCCAAGTTGACTGCGCTTGTCAATGGTAAAGCTGGGCATAGAAACCAAGTCTCCTGACTACCAGTGCAGAGTCCTATCCAGTACAACATAAAACATAATACAGTCTCTCATGCTATTTTAGTATCTTTTCAAAATCATCTCCCTTGTACTGAAGGCAAAGAGGACACGCTTTACAAAATCCCTGAAGAAACAAGTGTGAAAATTATTTAAAGATGTTTTGAACAGGTAAGAATAATGTGGCCTGTTGAACTTCAATTGAAAAAGCCAAAAAATGAAAGAAGTCAGCTTGACTGTTAAATCCCATCTGAGCAGGATTACAAAACAAATTTATAGCATCACTGTTGTCAGACTTTTATTCTTGGCCATCTCCTTGCACCAAGATTAGATGATCTGATGTTAAAATAATGTCAAAGGTCTGGGTTTTAAATATTACAAATGCCAGTACTTATATCAACTGTAGACGAGCTATATATAGAGGTATGTGTTCCTCTCATTCTTTCCATATCTCTGCACAATGCTTTCTGGTATATTCCATTTATTTTTGTTATAACTTCATGAAAATTTGTTGTGTAAAATGGATATAGCAATTCCAGCTTGAGTTGTGACCTCATAATCTTCTCTAAATGTTTACACTCTTTCAACACTTGAGTAGTAGTACTTTATATAGGTGTTGCTAATTCTAGTGATACCTTATTTGAATCAGGCTTTGCACTGTTGCCACACCTTCGTAACATGAGGGACTGTACTTCATGAAGGCTTTTATTCCCATGAAAAACAAGATGAGATCTTATTATTTTGTTAACACCCCTATTTCTTTTCATTATGTAGTGTCATTAGACACAGCATCCCCAGTTCAACCCAGAATTGGATTCTGTCTACCTAATTTCTGACTATGGTTACAGAAGAACCAAGAACTTCATGTTCTTCCTTAAATATTTTGTGCTATCTATTGTGCGGTTGCCATGTTTCATTCTACGAGTGCCTACATTTAGTAGCAAATAAAATAATACCTATTTATACTTTGTACAGTGTATCAAAATGACAGAGCACATTATAGATTTTTTTTTACAAATAAAAGGTGCTATATAAACATAGTATTATTGTCATAGTACATTTTTCTTTTAAAAGGTATTATCCACAAATACACAGAGAAAAGCACACTAAATCAGAAAACTACTCACAAAAAGAAAGCAATATATGTTGATATCAATTGCCTTAGTTTTCCACTGCTAAAATTTATGTAGCCCAAGAATGACTCAGAATATTTCATCAGTGCTATGAGATCATTAAGTTTTCCATTGCCTCTGCCTAGCCTGTGTGTTTATGAAAATGTGAACATGTCTAGTTCTCTGCCAAAAAAAAGTTCTCAGTGTTGGCAGCACAGGTTTAAAAAAAAAAAAAGACAATCATGTTTTCACAAGTTTGGGAAAAAGCAAAGTGCATATCATTTTGCTTTGGATTTGTCACAAAACTGAAAAGCAGCTACTACCCCCAAAATATACCCTTTTTTTCTTTTAAAATGAAAAAAGACATTTTCTTATCAAAACCAGTAGCTCTGCAACTGAGGAAAAGTCATCTTTTAGCTCAAGAAGCAATGTTCAATTTGAGATCATGTCTTTACCAATAGAAAATATCATATTTTTGCATTTCATAAAATATAAAGAATAATTTTCTCAGTGGAAATATTTGTGAAGTTTATCACAGTAACTGCTAGTTTTACACTTGACCCTACCTCACTTCCATAATATCTCATTTTAGCTCCTTCATTATTTTGAGGACATTTTTTCCATTACAGAATATGGTCTTTATTTTATTCTCCTGGAAAACTGTAAGAGATCAAACAGAAAGACAGAATTTTTCAGAAAGTTCTATAAAAAGCAATACTCAGAACTTGGATTATACAATTTTTATTTCTATCACAGCAGCTAAATGAAAGCTACATGGTAATCATGGTTTATAATTTCTGTACTGTGTAATTTTTTTTCAAAATCTTATTCTAAATTCTAAGCTAAATTACCAGATAAACTTGCTAATGATCTTTGTTGCCTGCACCTTTCCAGAACAAAAAAGGGTCCCCCTGATTTCTCTAAGACATTTTTGAGACATTTATATCCACAATTTCAGATTCTCAAGCAGTTGCAATTTTCAATCCTTGGTGATGGCTTGGTGGGGGAGGGGTGTTATATAATGCAATTTTAAGATGACTCAGAGTTCCTGAACTTTGGAAATAATAAAAGTGCTTTAAGTGGAGGTCAGAATTTATTAAACAAGCATTGAAAAAGGGAAAGATTTCTAAGTTGATGTCAAATGCACTTAATTCACAACTTAAATGACTAATTGATTAGTGCATAGTCTATGTTAAATGACTAATTGATAGTGCATAGTTAAATGACTAACTGATTAGTGCATAGTCTATGTTGTCATAAAGCCTAACAACAGTTCCTCAACATTTACAAATGGTAAGCAATGCAATCCCCAGTGGACCTTATGAACATTTTGGGGGTTAAAATGGATTTCTAAGCCTGCTTTGTAGCTTACTGATATTGTCCTCTAATTCCTTGAAAAGGAACAAACTTACTTCCCTGACCTATGTTTCTTTCTCTGAGTTAGAAAATCTTTGAAACACAGGTTAAGCAGGAGGTCCATACTTTCAGAATAAGAGCAAATTCTAATGTTGTGCACTAGAATGAAAATGTGTCTTCGGGGTGAAATTTACTCCTCGGATGAAGGTTTGTACAATGCCTGTGCAGCAGTGAAGTCCCATTTGAGCCATTAAACTAGGAGTTGAATAGTGCAGAAGTCTTATTCAGGCTTGAATTTCTTCCACAATCCAAAAAGCTATAGATGGTTAACTCTGCGCATTGGGAATGGCTCTATTAACATCAATATGAGTTATTCACAGTGATTAGCTACATATTTATATAATGTGGGGGATGCAGTAGTGGGTAGGATGATGGGATTGCATTCTCTCACTCTCCCTGCTTCCTTGGGATGAGTACTGCCACTACTCTCTACTGTCACATTACTACAAGAGGAGGAAGGTTCTTTGTAGCTTCTTCATGGCCACAGTCTTTTAGAGTTATTCATTGTGAAACCCTTAGACTAGGGGCAGAAATTACACATAAACCAATTTAAGTAATCAGAAACAGGTTTAAACCTGTAATAGAACAGAAGTTCACTGCACTTAATCCACTTTCAAAATGGCCAAAACTGGTTTAAGATAAACCTGGTTGGATGTGGTATCAGACTTAACTGATTTATGGAACTTCTGTCCCAGATCCCTTCCCAGTTCAAGTTAACTCACAGTCCCCCAGCATCCCAGGATGCTTTGCAGCCATGGACTATGCTGCCTGCTTCAACACAGCAGGGTCTGCCTTGTCCTTTTTCCTAGCCAGAACACTAACATCTCTTGCCTGGCTGAGGAAGGGGTGAGAAGAAAAACTCACTCCTCTGGCACAGCACTGGACCCCCAGCTTGATGGAGCCTGGTGTACGGGGGGGGAGGTGGGAGGGGCTTGGCTCCACCCCAGGAGCCCAGAGCCAGGAGCAGGGCTGGAGCCCCCCAGCCTTGCCCCCTTCCTCAGTCTCTGGTCTGGCTGTGTAGAGGAAGCCCACACTGGGGTTTGGCTCTACCCCACCAGAGCCAGGAGCATGGCTACAGTCCCCCAGCAACACCCCCCCTCCACAGTCTCCAGCCTGGTTGAGGGGGGGGAATGCCTATACATTGCTTTGCTACTCCCCTCCCCCCCATCCCTTGGGTCATGTCTGAGAGGGCAGTGGAGCAGTTGCTGCCCCTTCTCCAAAGAAGGACGGCCAGATGGGCAGCATGGTGGTGACGGGAAGCCAGGACATGGGGAGGCTCTTCCCAGGTCCCATTCCAGACCTCCCAGCTTTGAAGCTCTCCATGTTGCCCAGCTGGGCAGGCAATTTCAAAACCTGCAGAGTTGGGAACCAGAGCTAGGGAAGTTCTTCCTATCCCAGTTTCCAGCCCTGCACCTTTTTATGCCACTCCCATCACCAAGCTAAGCAGCATAGACAGTGATTTCAAAGCCCACAGTGGCCTGGCACTGTGTTGAGAAAGCTCTCCTGGCCCCAATTCCTGCCCCACAAAGCTTTAAATGCCACCCCCCACCCTGATTCCCAGTGTTTGCCAGCTGGACAGTAAACAGCAATTTAAAGACTAAGGATATGGGAACTGCAGTCAGAAAGGCTGTCCCCAGCCCCACTTCCCTGTGCCTTTAGCTTTAAATCTATGTGTGTAAGCCTATATGAGTTCAGGGTGTGTTGACTCAGACCATAATAGATTTAGGCCATGAACAGCTATTCTTTTCTACTGGAGAGCTGCTTAGCTACATGGGGACACTAGAGAGCTGCTCTCTGAGCCACCTCCACACATGGGGGAGCCCATTTCTTGACAGCCTGCCCTCTCCACTCCACAGGAAGAAGGCAGGCTGTCAATAGGCAGGCCCCCAGCTTTTAAATTACTACTTGTGCAGCCTGCTGGACACTGAGGGGGACATGGCCAGGAGACTCCAGTCCTTCTCCTGGCTCTGAGCTTTAAGGCAGCTTGGCTCTGGCTCTAAGTTTTGGGGGGTGGAGCCAAGCTCTGATGCTGGCTACCCCTGCCCTCACCCTCACCTGGCTTAGACACAGAGGCGGGAGCATGGCTGTGGAACTCCAGCCCTACTCCAGGTTCTGGGCAGGTGGAGGAAATCCCCTTTTTGGGGCTTCCCTTCTGCCCTCAGGCTGCTCCCATCTGGGGGTCCAGTGCCAGGCAGGAGGGGTGGGTATTTCCCTCCTATCCCTTTCTTAGCCAGTCCAGAGGCTGAAGTGGGGTTGTGGCTGGGGGAATTGTGTGGCTCACAGATTTCTGCAGTGGCCAGCAGTATGGAAGGCATGCTCTAGTCCCTGGTTACTGGTATGGGCCACTGTCAGGGTTTGGTTGCCTTTCCTGTTTGAAAAGTGAACATCAGTTCACTTGCTTATTGGTTTAATCTATGCAGTTTAGAGAAACCTGCAACAATTAAATTGATTCAGCCTTTTTGACTGCCTGTTCTTAGCCTTGAAGTTTTAAAATACATTGCATTCGTCCTCCATTCCATCAAATGACCATAAATATCCAGTAAGTCTAAGAAATTACCGTAGCTATCAAACAGAAACTAGAAGTCTTTATTTTCAAATAATTTCATACTACATGAGTGTTGAGAAGCACTTCTTACCTTTCAATTTTGAGGGTGTCGGGCTCAGAAAAATATATGGGGACTTTGTTAAAGGGCTACATATTCCATACTGGTGTGCTACAGCTTCATTCAAACAAACAGTAGCAAGAGAAAACACTTGTAAGTCTTTGAGTAACCCTTAGATTTGAAAGAAAAACAACATTTCTCAGTAATATTATTTCTTAGGTGTAGTAACCACAATTGAAATTTATCAGACTTTTTCAGGGAAGGGCCTTGGCTAGTTTCAAGCTATCCAAAATTGGTTATCTTGAGGCTAACTGAGTCTGCAGCCCTTGTGCTTAATGGTGGCATAAGTAACTATCCTGTACTCGGCAACTTGGTACAAGGACAAGCAATTTTAAAGAGAATAAGTGTGATGCAGAAACAAAAATGACTAAGAATGTAATAGAAAGGGTGAGGAAGATAGAAAAAAATAGGTTTGGATGACAGACATAGTGTTACCAACAAAACTAACAAATAGAGGAGATAATATATCAGAATGCTGTGAGGGACTTCAGATCAAGGGCTTGGCACTTCAATCTTCACTCAGGAGCTATTTTCACTGAAGTCCATGGGCAATTTTTTGTGTCATTTTTATAGATGATAAAATATTGTCTGACATGTATTCAGTCTTCTAACTGCACAAGTCGGTTGTCTGAGCCCAAGGAAACAAGTTCAGGATCTTACTAAGAGTTAAAGCAGTAGGGAGTGTGAGGGAACACAGCCAAGACTCCTCTGCTAAAAGCAGCAAAAAAGTTGCTCCATTCTTTTTCTTGCATGGCAGGGATCCAGCTTCCTCACCTCCTGTCCCTCTAGAAATGGGTGACATAGTGAGAAGAGGATCTGAAATGTGAGCAAGAATAGGAGCTTGTGCCTGCCTAGGGAATTCACTGGATTCCAAGGGTATTTATACATGTGCTTTAAGAGTCATGGGTGGGGGGTCACTTTAATTAGAGGAGCTTTGAGAGCCGCTCATTTAAAGCACCTGAAACATCATCAGCCTGCCCTTATTGGAACATGGCAGAGGGGACACTTTAACTAAAGCTTGTCAAATGAGCTTTAGTTAAAGCATCCCCGCCACCGTTTTTCAGTATGGGGACACTGATACATGTAATGCTGGAGTCTGCTGGAGCTTGGTATTTACCACACTCCAGCAGACTTGATTAATCGAATCTGCTCTGATGTGCTGTAACTACAGCGCATCACAGCAGCCTCACCGCACATGTATAGGTGCCCCAAGGCTTTACAACCAGTAGTTGAAAAGCACTGACATTTGATATTGGAAATATGACTTCACCAACTGCAACAGAAACAAAATGAGATAACTGAAATACCTTGAGAAGGAAACTTCCTCCCATCATATGCACACACACACACACATGCACACTTAATAGGGAGCAGCTAAAGGGTGCAACTTAAAATCATATTCATCTGAATATAATGCTTACTTCACCATTGAATTGGAGACAGTGTCTCTAGTATTTTAGTAGTAAAAATATATATATATATATCTGATATATATATATATCTGAATATATGAATCTGAATATATATATCTGATCACTTTCTAAAAGGGACAGTTGGTTATATATTTTAAGAATTCATAGTTTCTGGTTACTTCCTGGACAAACTTAGGACTGGTTTCACTTCAAGCAAAGCTTTTTTGCAGATTACTTCATTGACTTCTCTTACCTTCAGGCAGATTTTGAAAATGTGTATTTCCTTGGCAAATGGCAAGCAGCAAACATAACATTCTTTGGCATGTGCCCATTAGTTGCCCCGAAGGAATTAATGTTGTCAGCCTGATTGACACAGAAAATTAATTAGGATCAGTGACCTAGATGACTTAAATATTACTGAACATGTAAAGCCACAGTAAGATGATCCCAACAAAGGATTTTCATTAATAAATTCAGCAGCACAGCAATCTACTCTCTCAAAAATGTTAATTGCGGTCAGGGCTGCAACTTGCCCAGTGGGCTGTTGCTGTAGAATGAAAAGTCTATTTTGCTTCTTATTTGCCTAAGTATGCTGCCTGGATTACTGGTAAAATGACCGGGAAGAGGGAAGGAATCATGCATGGGGCTACGTAGTCTTCCTATAGAGGTAGGCAAGGAATAAGTAGGCAGAGTATGTAACCTGCAGTCTTGATCTCCTAAAAGTACCAATATTAGTATCTGAGCAGAAACAGTTTTCCTATGGCTCTGCTGTTGATTACAAGCAGTAGCAGTAACACCACCCCTGAAGTGGCAACAAGGGAAGAAGCTGGAAGTGAGCTGTGTCAAGCCCAACCTCTCTGGTCTCCTTTTAGGAGTAACATAATTGTATAGCGTCTAATGCTTTGGACAGAAAGTAAGACTACAATCCAGTTCTGTGGGGGCAAATATTGTTGTCAGTGGAAATATAAATTCTTGCTTCCAAAATACAATTATCTGGATTTCAAAGAAATTCGTTATTACTTAAGTACCTTAAAATACTCAAAAAAAGTGTTTGCTAACTTGGGAAACATAAATTTACAAAGAAATGAACCGTTAGAGCATGGATTAAAAAAGAGAAAGGCATTCTACAAACTGCAACTGCAGAGAAGGAATAAGATGAAGTCCTGAAGAAATTATATTTAGTATCTGATAGACTTCTACCCAGATGGTTAAAAACATAGAGGCTGCAATATATATATATAGCTGCAGTGCTATACACTTTGACCTGTGAAAAATGACTAGCTTGCTCTTTTTCTTCAGTAAAATGCAACCTTTCTGACCCAGACTGAGCAGAGTCATGACCAGAATCTCTGAGCTGGCATAATATTTTAACTGCAAAGGCCCTAATAGTTTGAAAGACTGGAGACCTGGATTTCCTATTTAAGTCATGAGGAATTGAAGTCACTCAAGCTCAAATCCTCAAAGGTTCTTAGGTGGTAACCTCCATAAATGTGTTCAAAAGGAAAGTTGATACCTAAATAACTCTGAGGTATGGCTTACAAGATTACCTGCACCCCTCTTTTCCCACTGATTTTTGCTAAGTTGTTAGTTATTAAGTACTTATCTAACCATGTAACCAAAGGACTTGTACATTTAAAAAATACACTTCTTGGCTTGGCTGCTGACAGCAGCAAAATATAGTCTGCATTTTAACCAAGTAGTGACAGTTAAAAAAGGCTTTCATATATATATATATATAGGCAGAGAGAGATGTCTTACCTTCTGCACCTAAATACAGTTTATCTTAAATGGATCATAATTAACCACACACACATATGTATATGTATATGTATATGTATATGTATATGTATATGTATAAACATGTGGTCACTTTTGTACAGGAACAACTGTGAACCAGTTCCCAACCAGTTACATTCTTGGAACAGTTCATGTGTTATGCCTGTCCACATCCTCAATTAATGGTTCTACTAACCCAGTGAATTATAGCAGCTCAAATAGGGATAGGGCCCCAGCCTTGATATGGTTACTACCCCAAACGAGTTATTTATGCATATTTAAGCACATAACAAAGGTACAGTTGATTTAGATTTCACAGTCCAAATGAAGGAGTAATCCTTAATTTCTATAGGGACATTGCTGCTATAATTCACTGGTTTCTTAGAAACATTAATTGAGGGTGTAGACAGGCATAACACTTGAACTTTTTCAGGAATGTAACTGATTGGAAATTGGTTCACAGTTGTTCCTGGGCAAAAGTGTCCACATGTACATTGCTAAGATTTGTAAGTAGAACCCTCACCTTTTGCTGCCAAAATGCCATTTGGATATGTAAATCATTGTGCCTTTCTAGAGACAGTACCCAGCATTTCCCCAAAATTGCCCTAGATGGGGAAGAAGATTCAGACTGGGGCAGGGTGCGGGGATTGCAAGGTTCTGGGAGGCTGTGTGGCCCTTGGCTGGACCTTCTGGGAGTTGGGTGTTCTGGGTTTCCCCCATCTAAGTATACTCCAACTTTTTAAACTCCTACTCTGGAAAGCTGCCTTGTTAATATTGCCTCCCTTGTAGGGATCCTGGATGGTGGAGTACCAGACTCAGCTGGGAAGGGGAAGACAGGGAAGGGCTCACCAAGAGTTTTTTGCTCCCTGCATCTGGGCTACCACCACTGGGCTGCACCCAAACCACAGCCCATGCCTCAGTTTTCCTACCTGCCACACCTGCACAATCCATGGATGTAGTTGCCTGCACACTACTGAACTCTGAATGTTGGTACCCAGATAGGAGGTGACCATATATGCATAGCAGACTCACCTTTCAGAGCTTAGGTTGAGTCCCAGGCTTGAGATCCTGCTGTTTTGATTGGTGGAGCCCATCCACCAATCAGGAGGCAGCAGAAGAAATAAAGTCATGCTCCTTTCCTGAGGTGAGGGGGAGAAGAGCTCCCCTGGACCTGATTGAAGACTGTAAACTGTCAGGTCTGGAAGACTTCGGGGTGGGTGGAGCCCTGGAGTGTATAAAAGGAGCTGCATGCTTAGCATGAGGGGCAGATGCAGTGAGGGACTCAAGAAGAGTGGAGCCAAAAAAAGCTGGGGAGCTCTCCCTCAGCAGACAATAGGCCCAAGGCTCCTAAAGCTGCCACTGGAGCAACAGCCTTAGGTGTGGTGCAAGACCGCTCAGGCTGTTGACAGAGCACAGGGACAGTGTATGGAGACCTAGCCCTGGGAGTGTTGTGAGACTGCTCGGGCCCATCACAGTGCACAGTTCAGTGCATGGAGCACAGGCGTTGAGAGCCGCAAGTGGTGGCTTGAGCCTACAACCCCAGCAAGGCCTTGGGGGCCGCAGTGAGGCAGCTCAGGCCCCATCTCCTGGCAAGCAGTCAGGTACCACAGTGTACAGGGTGGTGCATAGACCCAAGACTTGGGAGCCAGGAAGCAGCAGAGGCTGCTTGGGTTAGCCACTCAGCATGAGGATGGACAGACAGAGTCTGAAGGGCCCAGCCTGTGCTAAGAGAGCCATAGTGCTGAGCCAGGGCATGGGGAAATGGTAGTGCTGCAGCATGAAGCCCAGCATCCAGAAGCCAGCAGCAGTGGTGCAGCAGCTGAGAGGAGCTGAGCCCTTTGTGCCCAGAGTGGGGCACAGGGTGGGAAGGAGCCCAGCAGTGCAGGAGAGGCCTGGAGAGGTGCTCCAGCAGAGAAAACCCCATCGAGCTGTGCCCTAACGACCGCCACCTGAGGGAGCGTGAGTCATTGGACCCTTGGGGTGGGCAAACCCAGAGAAGGGGCTGGGTGAGCAGCCCCCTGCCTAGACAAGGCCCTAAGGGGAGGAGCCCCTGGTGCTTCCTGGACACCCTTTGCAAGGGACCCCATTGAAAGAAGGACTACCTCTTGTCATGGGTCAGGGACTATATCAAGGAAATAGAAGTTATTATGATTGTTCATGTTTGTGCCTTATATTTTGCAATTGAAATGTATTGTAATGTTGTATATAGCATTATTTAGGGTTTGACCTTGTTTATTGGTTGATGTTCACCATGTAAATATATGTATATGATATTTAGTTTTATGTTTATGTATATTATAACTCAATAAATTGTATATAGTTAAGAACTTTGGGCTTGGGCTAACTCTATAGAGGAAAGAGGGATCTCCCTCTCACAGCACCCCCTCCTGCTTACCGATCCCATCCTATTGAGAATAGAGCACCCTTGGGTGTACCTGGGTTACATATGTATATAGGGGAGAAGAGTAAAGGGGGTTTTGAGTCCCTGCTTCTTCATTCCAGGGCCTTGCTGCTTTAAGACTTCCCACTGTCTCCATCTCACATCACATCTTTAAAAAACTTTCCCTAGAAATCCCCTCAAATACTAAGCATTGCTAGCAACGGAATAGAAATGTGTGTGCAGGATGGAACCTACAAGGCAGGGTTGGCTGCAAGAGTACAGCACAGAGGGTAAGGAACAATTAGCAGTTAATGGGCTAATTCACTTCACATTAACCATGGGATGACAGCTATTCTGTACTATTAAGCACCCATTGTGAAATGGCTCTGTTTCCCCCCCGTAATGAGTAAAGTATGTAACAGCAGATGGAACCAGAATGTAGTCTGCAGAGCTGTGATGACTGTGCTAATTTGGACTATGACGCCCAAAAAATCTCTGGGGGTTGTGGGGAGGCAAAAAAAAGAAAAAAAAAAGAAGAGAAAACAATTTAATGAGAAAGTGTTCTGGAGTGAGAAGAAGAGGATAGTGTTTGCACGCCCTCTCATGGAGACTGATCAGCCCTATATAGGCGTAAGGTGGAGTTTGGGATCCCATTAGCTGGACTCAGCCTAAAGGGCTGTTGCAGACTACTGTTTTTTGGAGTGTTCTGGGACTAAAAGCTTGATTACAGACACCTCCAGATGTGTAGGAAGGAATTAAGGAGCTGGGTGTATATTACCACAGTTGTGGATGTTCCTTTATCTTTTATCTGTTCCCTCCCTTTGACCTATTGGGTTGCGACCCTAATCCCTATGATTTTCTATATAAAAGTGGGAATTCCTGCTCTGTTGTTTGTGCTAATTTCTGGGGCTGTGGAGTTGGCACATCCCACCACCAACAAATAACTGTTACAGGCACAACCACCCACCTCAAGCAGGGAACCACATAATCCCTTACCTAGAACCTGGCTAGCCACCCTCCTCTCTCCCCACTCCTTCCATAAGCCTGGGGCCCCTGCCAAGGGTTCCTAGCATTGAAATGAGACTGACACAGAGGCTTGCATGTGCTGGTGTTGGCTTAGAGATGTTTCCCATAGACCAGTCTGCATAGGCAATAGATCTTTGGGCAGTAGAATACTGGTTGCATCTCAGAGCAATCTCATTGCTCTACATGGGTTTAGGTGGGGATGAGGACTAGTGCAGTTTTGGATGCCTGGAGGACTCTTGGAAGTCTTGGATGACTGCCAGATACTAAGCACAGAATGCTCTGAGTCCACATGTAACATTGAACAAATTTAACAGATTCAAAATAGCACTTGATTTTCCCAGTGTGCTTTTGAAACATTCAGGGCAGTTTAATCCAGTCTAAAGTGGTCTGTATGTCTAGGATCTTGGGGTTGAAAGTGTATTTAAACATTTGATTTGGCATAAGGTACAGCCAGGCAGATGAATGAGGGACACTTCAATTGAGGACAAGCAGATGTTAAATCAGAATATAAATTCTTCATATACAGTGAAGAATTGCACTCATAATAAAATGGGGAAAAAAAGAAGAGAAACAGGGTAATTTTCAGAATGAATAAAATCCTGTGTTGAGAACCATTTTCATACACATAGTACCTAAACCTGCCTAAATACACTGTCTAGATTGTGTATTTTGTGATCTGATGAGACTGAATTTGAGTAGGTGTAGAATTATCTCTTTCCTTGCCCTGTCACCTTCCTGAATAACCAAAGTGCAACTTACAACCAACACTAAATTACCTGAATAAAGGGTAGGAGAGATGCTATTAACTGTGCTGGGTATAGAAAACTCCTACCCCCCCAATTCCTACAGGAATAGGATCTGGAGATGTACAGGGCACCTAATGCATACAGAGCAGGTAATAAAATCCCTCCTTCACTTTAGTCAGATAACTCTGTTGGTCACAAGCTTCACCTTGTTTATCCACTTGGTGAAATGGAATTCTATCCAGTACATCCTCTCCCAGAAATCCAGTTTGAGGTTTGAAATCACACTGAATTAATTAAGGTTCCAAAGACTAATCATACTTTATTTCTGATACAACAAGATGGACACAGACTGGAGAAAACAAATAAATGAGCCCTTGTACAATTTTTCCTGCCTCAGTTTCCTCATCCCACTTGAGCGTTCTTTAGGCTTGTGTCAGAATTCTCTATAAGTTTGGGATCTCCATTCTCTTTCTCCATATGACTTTTGCAAATTATGAAAAATCCCTTAGTCCCTCTCTCTACCACTCCTTCCTTTCGCTTCTGTTTTCTCCCCTCCCATTTCTGCAACCAATTTCTGTTTTCTTTGGATGTTCCACAGATAAAAAAGAACACTTCTGCTATCAAAGCATCACCCTCATTACAGTTGTTAACTCAGTGCCAGGCACAAGAATTTCTGCTGTCATCCCCTGTGAGTTTTAGTATACTATTGAGGCAAAAGCTGCTAGAGCAGGCAAAATGGAGGTTTCAGTCTGACACACTTAAATACAGACAATCCGCAGTCTCAGATAGCATTTAAAATCTGTTCACAGAGATTCCCGAAATCATTACAGGTCTTGTTCAGGATACTAACAGACAATATGTTGTTAGTCAAAAGAGGTCAACATTTATAAGCAGCCACTGAATATATTTTGTAAAAAAAATGTACCCTACTTGTATTTGCTTTTACAAAATAATTAAAGAACCTGGCTAATATTTTGACTTCTGCAGATAAAGTTCTCTTATCATCATTAAACACTATGTATGATATGTGTATGTATGCCAGGGTTTAAATTCATTAAATCATCTTCTGGCAATTTATTCTATTTTGTCAGGTTATATGGGTAAACGTTATTTTTTTTTTGCTTCCCTTAATGCTACATTGGCCCCCCACAGTTAGGGATCAAGTAGGAGGCACTACTGTCATGCCTTTTTTTTAATGTATTTTTCTCAGAAAAATCAGGCAGCATGTCTTTCATGTAAATTACACAATCAGTATTCATCAGCGTACACAGATTAGTTTGTGCAAAATAAGGTACTTATTCAGCTGGCAGGAGAGCATGCAAGCTTATAAAGAAACAGAAATTAAGGCAGATAGGGGGAGATTGGCAGAGACAAACAAATGAGAATTTAGAGATGGAGGGCGGGGGTGGGGTGAGGATATAGGTATCAGTTTCTTTTGTACAGTTACATCAACCTGGAATTTCCAGACTATATTAGAGATTAACCTGAACTAGAATCCTTAAAATAATAAATCTTTTTTTTTTCCTCCCTCCCCACCTTACTTCAGATGGAAGGGACCTGCATGTAGATCCAAATCTAGATTTCACATCTGGCCATTGTCTCCATAATCAGTCTTTCTATAATAATGATTCTCTGTATTTCCTAAACTTACATTTCCCACAAAAATAATATTTAGCGCTTAGTCAGTCTGGTTCACCTGCCGATCTTTAAACACGTGACTATTTTACCTAAGACAAGATTATTGGCCCTGTTCAAATGCATTTGTGAAGAGGCATAACAGCCAGGGTCTGAGCCCTGGGTGGTAGCAGTGGCAGAAGCAGTGCCTGACTGGGCCAGCAGCAGTGGTGGTTGCTGTTTATTCAGCCCCTCTAAGTTGGTGCCTTGTCTTCTGCTCATTATTGCCACCTACACACGTGCCCAATGTCTGCTCCGATGCATGCTAATTTGCATGTGCTGGTGTTGGCTTAGAAATGGTATTTAAAATGTGTAGTTTTTTGGAAATTGGCTTATAGGTATACTGATATGCATTATAATGGTTTAAGACAGGCAGCAGGGGTTAACTGATTTCTACAAAGCTTGGGTCTCACTCACACAGAGGTTCTCCAGCTTTGGAAGTAGACAGGCTGTATAATAGGACTGTGCAAAACACCATTGTTTCGTTTCAACGTCCTTTTTGCCGTTTCAAAGGAACACTATTTTGTTTTGTCATTTCATTTCATTTCAAAGCACTGTCCCATTTCTTTGTCAAAATTGTTTTGCTGTATTGACGTGTTTTGACTTTTTGCCCATAGGCTATAATGGGGAATCATGAAAATGCCTAAAACTTTGTCATGTCATGCACAGGCTCAAAATGCATTGATACAGCGAAACAGTTTTGATGAAGTGAAACAGGACAGTGCTTTGAAACAAAATGAAATGATGAAACAGAACATTGTCCCATGGGGCTGCAGAGCTGTTTGGAGTGCAGCCCTGGCTCTCCCTGCCTCCCACCACTGGGCTGCTTCAAAATGTTCTGAGTGCCCTCATTTCATTTTGAAGCTATTTCAGAGCTTTTTGTTTCATTTTGATTTCACTGTTTCGAGCTCAAAATTCATCAGAACAAAACAAAAACACTCCATGAAATTTCACACAGCCCTATTGTCTAATACAACAAGGCCAACAAAAACATGTTGTTTGGAAAAACAAGGCTGGGAACTCAGGGAGTATGTACCATACTGCCCATAACATGAGATAAGTGGCACCAGTTAACAAGGCCTCAGAACAGGAGGGCCTGGGTCCTGGTTTTGGGGAAACAGACCAAATTAGGAGAAGGCCTGGAAGACTCCATGAGCATGTGACCACACAGAGGAACCAACCAGAGATAGTCATGGATGAAAAGTTCTCAGGAGTCATCAGGAGGGTAGGAGAATACAAAAGCAGAGACTTAAGAGTAAAAAGGTTTCTCCCTGTCCCTCCTCACTGTCCTTCCCTTTGTCTCATCTCTCCCCATCCCTCCCCATCCTTCTCTCTGAGAGGGGTCCCCATCCCTGTCCCCTGAGAATGGTCCCTGAGGCCACCATGGAGGGCACGTAACCATCCTGTCTCATACCCCTCACTGGAGAAGAGGGAAGTGGGCCTTGTTATCCCACCTCCAGATTGCTGACAGCCTGAGGACATCTGACACATAAGAAAGAGCCTCAGAGTGGAGACTATGACCTGGCCAGATGTACTTTGACTCTGATGACAACCCTAGGATTTGTTAGATGTATAGAATTGCTTGATTGTTTGTATTGTTTCTTTTCTGTTATCATTGTATATCCATAGATTTGCCTGTTATTAAGTGGGAAGGTTGTGGTTGATCTTAGGGTGGGAGGGTGGGTCCCTGCCCCCGGAACAAGGCCCCTGGGTCCTAAATCCAGAGTCAATGGTCAGAGAAGATGCGAGCAGACTTGATTAGTCAAACGAGCTTTAGTTAAAGCACCCCCACTGCCATTATAAAGGGAGGATGCTGAATACATGAAATGCTGCAGACCATAATAAAAGATCCCACTTCAGTAGGCGTAATCTGTTATAGCAGTTTAACATGATTTAAGTCTGTTGTGTAACTCTCTTTAATTTTCATTGAAGCTCTGCACATTTCAAAAGACGTGGGAAGAACTTTATTATTATATTAAGATACATATTTATTAGAGTATAGTGTACTGCCATCCAATTGCACTGATAAAAAACTGACAAAGTGAGGTAACAATTTATTACTGTCATAATGGCACCACAGCAAGAACAGCACCATTTACAATACAAAGAGGCAGGTAATGCTTTATGTTTTCTTTCCAAAAGATTTTTGACACTGATTGACCCTTTATAAAAAGTAAAGGTTGAACTTTTATAAGTGAATTCATCTGTGATGTTTCTTCTTTTACAGGGAATTCTTTGTGCAGTTTTCTTTCAGAGAAAGTAGGTGTCACATTTCCCTGAATAGTATGTTAGGAGCTGAATAGTATGGTAGAAATCAATATCTTTTCAAAAATCTTAGGGAGCATACTACTTTTGTCAATTATGGAGTCTTTTGATACTCCTGAAAAATATTTGTCTCCTTCAGTAATCCTGCCTGAAACTTGGCCCTGTCATTCCTTTAGAACAAACAACTTTTAAATGCTTCCTTTCTGAGAACAGTTGTATATACTAAGAAACTGCAATGCTAAAAATGGAAACATTCCTAGAGTTGCATGGAATGGGGTGTATGACATGGAGACACATGTATACAATCAGTGCCTTGTTCTTTACAACAGTTACTTTGTTTTTTGTTTTACCTGCTTATATGTTATCCTTCTAATTGTACTCATTATGCTACTTTTCTACCATATGCATATCTAGTTATCTTTGATTCAAGGAATGCTTATTTTGGCTGTGGACAGACATTTGGGGAGGTTAGATTGAGATAAAAATGACTACCTGATCTAAGCTAGCTCAGGATGGGGAGGATGGGGGCATGCAGGCTCTGGTAGATGATGGAGGGTCTATGAGAAGATCAGGGGGTGGGAGGCAGGTAGAGTCCACAAGAGAACTGTGAAACTAGCAGAATCTGCAGGGCGGTTGGGTGGTCTCCTTTCCACTCCCCAGGACTAGGGGCTAGTTTTAGTCTCCTCCCAACCCCAAGACAAACATCCCCCTACATCCTGTCTGCCCCTCCCCACCCCAACTCAGCTCCCAGCACAGGCAAATGCCAGTAAAACAAGCACTGGGAGTGGTTTGCAGGATGATGGGCTAGGATGGACAGGGGTGTAGGGATTGTACATCTGGGGATGGAGCAAGGGGCCATGTGTTATAAAAATAGCTCTGTACCATAGCTAAGGGAACCATAGCCCTGGGGCTGAGGCTGGGGCTAGGGTTGTGGCTGGGGACAGGGGCATAGCTATCCCAGCCCTGGGGCTTTGCTGGGAACTGTACAGAAATTCAGGACAGATAGATCAGTCTAAAAATGGCCAATCCAATCTAAATTAAGTGTGCCTCAGAAGTAGGGTTAACTTAGCTTGGATTAGTTATTTTTAGACTGTTCTAACTTTTCCAAACTTCTGTACAGTTTACATTTAAATCTACCTAACAAATGAAAGGTCCACAATTGGGATAAGTTAGATAGGGTGGCCATTTTTAATGCAATCTAACCCTGTAACTTCCCTGAATGTCTGTTTCCAGCCTGTGTATAGATTTATTTTAGAGATATACAGTATAAGCTTTCTTACCAAAGTCCATTTAATCAGATTTAGTTAGTTTATAAAGTGAAAATCTACCTTGCCTTCTGCCTGACTTCAGACTAACATCTCTCTGCTCATGGAATTATTTTGAAAGACTTATCCAAAATAAAGTGCTGAAGGAAATAGTTTCCTCTTAGCTGTAAGTTTAATATGGAATAGTATTTATTCAATTGTTTTAGACATCTTAACAAAAGTTAATACATGGAACAAAAAAAGAGAATTCCTCAGTACTATAATGGTTTAGAAGTAGAGAATGGAACAGACTGGATACCTACCCTTCATTTAAGATATTAGCAAGAAACAAGTTTCTTTGTAGAAACAAACAGAAGAAACAATTGCATCCCCATCTCAGAAACACATGTTAGCACTGAAGACAGAGACACAAGCAAGGCACATGTGGGAAGATGTATTATACTTAATATTGTTCGTAATTATTTGTATATCTATAGGGTATGTGTACACTGCACAATTCAGTACGATGAAAAGATGCCCTACATTTAAGTAGCCAGGCTAAAAATTATCTGCTATGTCCATATATCTTATCTATAATGAGCTTGTTCACTATAAGGGAAAAGCCAAATCTCAACAACATGATTAATAAATATTATTCAAGTAGCAAGAATTCTTTATGATGTCTTTTCTGGATCTACTGTTTAGTTGAGAGAACTGTTAGACAAGGTTTTGGGAATCACATGCCCTTTCTCAGGCCCTGAAATATTTATATTTTGAGATCAGCAAATGGAAGCACATTATTTCTTTACATTTTACTTATGAATGTATAAGTCTCTAAAATATTCCATTCCAAATTAAATCCCTTTTATTCTTTTTGTCAAATATGGTGCAAAGCCAGCTGCTCAAAAAATGGAAAATGAAGTAAAGTAATCTTACTTAACATCCCTTGAGTGTTTGTTTCATTATCAGAGTTGATAATACAACAAAACAAAGCCATGCCAAAAATTATGTGTACATTGAGCCTAAAATGATCCATCTGAAACATTTTCAGATTTTAAAAACTTTCACAGATGCTACTAGCAATGAAACTGAAAAAAAACTTCATCATTTTCAGTGAGCAGCCCCAAGCAAGGCTCAGGGGGCATCCAGTTTTTTGAAGAATTAGGGAAAAATTGGTTTTGATCCATTTTCAGGTCAAAATTAAATTATGAAAAGAATAAGACAAAAATTAAAATAAAACATTGTGTCTAATTAGGTATCCTGGCTTTTGTCTAGCTCTAATTATGGTAGTATTAGGTATTTATTTATTTATTTATTTTGCCTGCAGAATGCTTGCTTCATTCCAAAGGCAAGTATTTTTTTAATATTTCTTTTTATCTCCCTTTTTCAGTATTTGCCCTCAGGCCTTATTTCATGTTTCATATTTAGACCTGAACTAATGAAATTATGATTTTCTTCCTGGGATTAGTATGGTGCTTTTACCATAACATATAAATGCTTTACAAAATATTATGAATTTAGTTTTGCAGTACCTTTGTGAAGTTAGGTATTGTTGCATGCTCTCAATGGTGGGGAACTAAAGCACATAAAGACTGCAGCCAAATTGCCAGAAGTGTCCAATCTTGAGTGTCCAATATGACACACTAAGACCTGATTTTTTGTGAGTATTTGACATTATATTATTATATGTGAAAAACACAGCTCCCATTGACTTCAGCTATAGTTGAATGCCCTACACTTATCCAAATCAAAACAAAAATGTCTAAATTTAGGCATCTGGCAAGTTCCCCTTTGAAAAGATGAGTTTAGATTATGTACCCACAATTATATGAGAATTCTGTGACACATGCAGAGAACCAAATTCTCCAGTACGTCACTCAGTTGCTTTAAATATGACACTATTTTTTCTTTTTATGTAGGCTCTTGACTCATTGATTTCACATTTTCCTAAGAAAATGAGTCCAGGGTCTTACAGATTGAAAAAAAAATCATTCATGGAATTTTAATTCATCCCCACAGTACTTTCCATCCTGTGAAATGTATGAGACAGGGACCTTAGAGAGGGCAAGAGAAAAGTATGTGTGCATATTGTTCATACTACATAACACCACAAAAGCCACTTTAATTCTGATATTTCTTAAAATCTCTGTATTGTTTTCCATCTAACAATTATAGAACTATCTTTAACCATCAGATTGGTTATACTGTCATAAAAGGAAATCAAGTGGTTTTGGCATGACTTATTCTTAACACATCTATGTTGTCTGCTAGTAATCATCCCCTCATCTTCCAGATACTTACAAAATAACTGTTTATAGTAACATCCTAGGCACCAAAAGGCAAGTTGACTGGCCTGTAATTCTCCAACTCCTCAGGTTTGTTTTTTTTTAAACAAGAGCATTATATTAGCCCTTTTCTAGTCCTTTGAAACCATACTCATCATCCAAGATTTTGTAAATCTAATTGCCAAGGGAAGATCGGGGGTGAGGGGCAGGGTACAGGCAACTCCCCCACACACACTTTGATTCCTGTTCCACTGGAAGTTTAAAGCAAACTGCCTGGCAGGGGCAGCTTCATTTCCATTCAGGTGAAGCTGAGGAAGTCAGCTGTCTTCATGGCTCAATATTATATACTTAATTTCTAATCTTTTCACTCCATAAGTCTGTGGGGGATGGCAGGGTCTGGAGGAGAAAAATGGTTATCAAGGTGTTGGGAACAAGGGGGTTATGGGTGATAGTGGTCAGATGGCATGAGGGCCTCCAATGAGATATGGATGCTCAGGGTAGCAGGGGAGGGTTCAGTGGGGTGTGAGACAGGTGGTGAAGAGTTGGGGGCTGGGCCATGATTGGGTTTACAGGGTGTAGTGGATTCATGGGGGCAGTGAGAGGGCTGGGTAGGACTCAGTGAGGTATGTGTGTTATGGTGAGGTCCAAAGGATTTGGGGAGTGACGGTATGAGGCTATGGAGGATCTGTGGGATAGTGAGGGAGAGAGTGGGGACAGAGGCTACGGAGATTCATAGATTCATAGATTCATAGATGCTAGGGTCGGAAGGGACCTCAATAGATCATCGAGTCCGACCCCCTGCATAAGCAGGAAAGAGTGCCGGGCCTACATTACCCCAGCTAGATACACATCCAACCTTCTCTTGAATACCCCCAGGGTAGGGGAGAGCACCACCTCCCTTGGGAGCCCGTTCCAGACCTTGGCCACTCGAACTGTGAAGAAGTTCCTCCTAATATCTAATCTAAATCTGCTCTCCTCCAGCTTGTGGCCATTATTTCTTGTAACCCCCAGGGGCGCCTTGGTGAATAAATACTCACCAATTCCCTTCTGTGCCCCCCTGACGAACTTATAGGCAGCCACCAGGTCGCCTCTCAACCTTCTCTTGCGGAGGCTGAAAAGGTCCAGTTCCTCTAATCTCTCCTCATAGGGCTTGGCCTGCAGGCCCTTAACCATACGAGTGGCCCTTCTCTGGACCCTCTCCAGGTTATCCGCATCTTTCTTGAAGTGCGGCGCCCAGAACTGCACGCAGTACTCCAGCTGCGGTCTGACCAGCGCCCGATAGAGGGGAAGCATCACCTCCTTGGACCTATTTGTCATGCATCTGCTGATGCACGATAAAGTGCCATTGGCTTTTCTGATGGTTTCGTCACACTGCCGACTCATGTTCATCTTGGAGTCTACTAGGACTCCAAGATCCCTTTCCACTTCCGTGCCACCCAGCAGGTCATTTCCTAGGCTGTAGGTGTGCTGGACATTTTTCCTCCCTAGATGCAGCACTTTGCATTTCTCCTTGTTGAACTGCATTCTGTTGTTTTCTGCCCACTTGTCTAACCTGTCCAGGTCTGCTTGCAGCTGTTCCCTGCCCTCCGGCGTGTCCACTTCGCCCCATAGCTTAGTGTCATCTGCAAACTTGGACAGAGTACATTTCACCCCCTCGTCCAAGTCGCTGATGAAGACATTAAAGAGTATCGGTCCAAGCACCGAGCCCTGCGGGACCCCACTGCCCACACTCTTCCAGGTCGAAACCGACCCATCCACCACGACTCTCTGGGTGCGACCCTCCAGCCAATTCTCCACCCACCGGACTGTGCAGTCATCCAAGTCACAGCCCCTTAACTTGTTCACCAGTATGGGGTGGGATACCGTGTCAAAGGCCTTCCTGAAGTCCAAGTATACGACATCCACCCCTCCTCCTGCGTCGAGGCGTTTTGTAACCTGGTCATAAAAAGAGACTAGATTGGTCAGGCACGATCTACCTGCCACGAACCCGTGCTGGTTTCCCCTCAGCATAATTTGTCCTGCCGGGCTCTCACAAATGTGAGCCTTGATAATTTTCTCAAAGATTTTGCCAAGGATGGAGGTGAGACTAACTGGCCTATAGTTACCCGGGTCCTCCTTCCTCCCCTTCTTGAAAATGGGAACCACATTGGCCCTTTTCCAGTCCTCCGGGACTTGACCCGTGCGCCACGAGCGTTCAAATATTCCCGCCAGTGGCTCTGCAATGATGTTGGCCAGTGCCTTCAGTACCCTCGGATGGAGCTCATCCGGGCCTGCCGACTTAAAGGCATCCAGTTCCTCCAAGTGACCCTGCACCACCTCAGGGTCCACGCATGGAAGTCTGGTGCCTTGCTGCTGCCTCCCTACACTCCCAGTGAGAGACTTGTCATGCCTCTCACTTAGGAACACTGAGGCGAAGAACTCATTGAGGAGTTCAGCCTTGTCCCCTCTGTCCGTCACCAATTGTTTCTGCCCATTTAGCAGGGGTCCTATTCCTCCCTGGGCCTTCTTTTTACTCCCTATATATCTAAAAAACAATTTCTTATTGTCTTTTACTTGGGTTGCCATCCTCAGCTCCATGGTAGCTTTGGCCTGTCTAACTGCCTCCCTACAAGCACGAGCAGAAGAGGTATATTCCTCTTTGGTGATCTCTCCCTGTTTCCACTTTTTATGTGCTCCCCTTTTGGCCCTTAGTCTGCCCTGGATTTCTCTGGTCAGCCAGGGAAGCCTCCTGGCCCCTTTCCCTCTTTTATCTCGCATGGGGATCGTCTCGCTTTGTGCTCGAAGGATAGCTTCCTTAAGGCACAGCCACCCTTCTTGGGCTCCCATCGTTTCAAAATTACTACTCTGCAGTGCATCCTTCACTAATCGCCTGAGTTTGCTGAAATCAGCTTTCCTAAAGTCCAGCACGTTCACCCTACTGGTTACCTTACCCACTCGACGCCTTATGTTGAATTGTACTTTTAGGTGATCACTGTCCCCCAGATGGCTACCGATCTGTAGGTCCCCTACTATGTCATCCCCCGTTGCCAATACCAGATCCAGTAAGGCATTCCCCCTAGTGGGACCATGTACCTCCTGCGTCAGGTGGAGGTCCTGTACACAGGTTAAAAACCTGCGTGAGCGGTGGGACTTTGCTGTCTGTGTCTCCCAGCAGATGTCCGGGTAGTTTAGGTCCCCCATGACCACCGCCTCTTTAGCTTTTATGGTCTCTGAGAGTTGCCTCAGGAGCCCCAAATCTATTTCTTCCCCTTGATGTGGGGGTCTGTAGCAGACCCCTACCACCAAATCCTTTTCTCCTTGCCCCCCATGTAGCCTAACCCACAGTCCTTCTACTTCCTCATCCTTTGATTCTGTCTTGATGAGGGTTGATGTATATTGCTCCTTAACATAGAGCGCAACCCCTCCCCCCCTTTTCCCCACTCTGTCCTTTCTGTACAATCTATAGCCCTCAATATGTACCGCCCAGTCGTGGGATGGATCCCACCAGGTTTCCGTCAGCCCCACTAAGTCGTAGTCGTTTAGTGCAACCAGGAGCGCTAGTTCATCCTGCTTGTTCCCCATGCTCCTAGCATTAGTATATAGGCACTTGAGCCCTGTGATGGCAGAGACAATCCATAAATGTTGGTAAGGGGCACTTTGAGGCCATGGTTGAGTACCTAGGGGGACTCATGTGGGGATGTATTTGGCCAGGTCTGGAGCAGGTAACAGCTCTACCTCACCCCGTGTATCCTGTCCCCACCCCACCCCCCCATAGAAGGTGCCCACTTCACCTTAATCTCATCACTCCATACTGTGCTCCCACAGACTCAGTTATATTTGTTTTTGTTTGGATCACAATGTGATCCAGCCCTAGAGTCCTAGCATATTAATGAAGTTTCTAGTTTATTTTCTAATTAGAAAAATATGTGTTATGAGATGATGATGCACCACATCATCTGCACCCTACTTTTCAAAACTTAGCTCACCCATGTTAGTGGCTCCAACATTTCTTCATCTGGAAGATAAAGTACAATTCCGTGGACTGCTAAAATTTGTCATAGGTTTCTCACGTGCTCTTTACTTATAATTTTCATTCCTTTGCCTTCTTTACTCATATTAATTTTGCTAATCATCTGGTTGTGGTTTATTTGTTGTGCATGCTAAATCAAGGGAGGTCATCTCTGTACTCCTTTACGTCTTTATTAATTCCTTAACACAGCTTGACACAATCCATATTTGCTTTCTCAGGAACTCTAGTAAGTACTTTTGAATGGGGCTTTACAATCGTATTATGCATTTATTCTTGTTATTGTCTTGTTACATTAATACATTGTCAGAAATCATCCATCATGTAGCATCATTTGATACCCACACAAGTCATCAGTAGAGTTCAGATAACTAATTAAACAACATAGACACTGTCATTTGAGTTAATGGTGTAACTGGTAGGAATAGTGTAGAACACCAGCTTCGGGGGAATGAAGGATATGTTTTGCCAGTGGATGTCATAACTGTTTTTGCACAACAACAGAATGTAGAGACTTGCTGCTGCTGGGCTTAAGTACATTTAAGGATGTAAAAAGATGTCACTTTTGTACCTCTGGGAAAAAAAAAATGATGATGGCACAACAGGCAAACAGATACTTCTCATCACACCATAAATTCCACAAATTTGTAGTGATAACATAGGTGGTATAGATTTGTGTTGCTGCTATATGGCAGATGTCTGTTTTCTTTAAGGCAGGAGAGTGTGGGAAACACATAGCTTCCTATGCTTTCCAGCTGTCTCAGGTAGGCACTCCCAAGGCTTCAGGGGCCTAAGAGGAATTTCTGGGGGGTGCTGGATCTAGGCCTTGAAGTTCTGGGCTCACTTGCCCATGTTCCCACATTTGCAGAGGAGTCCCCAAAATCAGACTACCTGGGTACATGTCTCTGAAAATGGGGAAACTCAGTCTTTCCCTATTTGCAGAGGTTCACTTTATATATTGTGTCACAGGATCAGATCTCAGCCACTTCCAGGAATGGCCAAGGCCCAGCCCTGAAAGACAATAGGAGATATATGTTTCACCCAGCTAAGCAGATCAGCTGTGCCAGGACACATCTTCATTTGTTATACCCTTTGAAAGGGCATTTGCATTAATAGTATAAAACTTTCTTGCCTTGTTGTAGTAGCCTGCCTTCTTTCCCTTTGGCAAATTTCAAGCACTTGCTTCCATACTTTAAAGCTGCTTATTTGAAGCTTTGAGTATACTTTTTTTTTTAATGTAAGCAAAACAATGACGTTTTCTCAAACTCTCCCCCCCCTCTTTCTTTTGAATTCAAAAGAAAATTCAGCCTTAGGCAGACACCCTGAATAGAAAATCACAGCCTGACAATTAGTTTGGTTAACTTTTATAAGCAGACAAAGACAGGTTTTTCTACTGGGAAATGCTGTGCAACCTTGAATATAGGTGGTATTATCAGCTCTGCCTGTATGAAAAGAAACCATATATGAATCTATGTTGTATGCCACAGAGATCAAAGTTAAAGCCAAGCTTTTAAACCCAGCTTGGAATCTCTTGGTTATTTGAATGCTTGATTTCTGATCTTTAATACACTACCTTTACAGTAATTTTCAACGCTGAAGTAATAAGATGCTGAGGACTATCCTTTCCCTTCATCATACTGACCACGTCTACATGAGATGCTGACTGCACAGTAGCTCATTACTACCGCATAGTAGCTTGCTACTACTGTGTAGTAGCATCACATGGTACAAAGTGTGATGTGATGCTACTGTGCACTAGTAATGACCTGCTGCACAGTCAGAATAACCAAAAAGCCATGTGCTGACTCTACTGTGCAGTAACACCAGTCACCTCTTGGCTGGTGGAGGTGTACTTATGTATGCAGCAGCCTTGTGCCCCAGCCAGCTGGGTCAGCACCTACATGTATGCTGGTGTGGAGTAAAAAACTCCACAGCAGGATATTACTTGCATTTATAAGTACTGCCCTGCTACAGAGTAATTTACTGTAGAGTAAACCTACCTTGCAGCATTTGCACATGTAGGTGCACCCTCTAAACATCTCGGCATCTACACATACAGGGCTATTAGGTTGGAGTAAACTAATAAACTCTGTAGCAGGGTAGTACTTATAAATATAGGTAATATCCCACTGTGGAGTTTTTTAGTTTAGTCCAACCTAATAGCCCTGCATGTGTAGATGCCAAGATGTTTAGAGGGTGTACCTACATGTGCAAATGCTGCAAGGTGGGTTTACTCTACAGTAAATTACTCTACTGTGAACCCATCCCAGGCAGGCTTCTACACATGTGTGAATGTGGGAGTATAATGGGGCCTCTACCCCATTACTAGAAGGGGTAATCAGCTTGAGCAGGGCAACTTGGGTGCCCCAGCCCCTTGCCAGGGCTTTCCTGTCCCTTGCCTCCCTCCCCTCACCTCAGGATCTCCCTCTGAGGGCTGTGGGAGACCAGGAAGTCAGGTGACCAGGGACACTAGAGAGGATAAGAGGAGGAAAAAGAGAAAGGCAGCAAGCAGCCAGAAAGGGAGGAGATCTGGGGTTGTCCTCAAGTGAACCCATGAGGAAGAGGGAATCAGTGGAGTTGCTGTCTCAGGATAGCAAAGTGAAATTTGCAGGTAAGTTTTGCTTTTGTTTGCATTTGTTTGGGCTCTGCATGAGCCCATTAGTAGCCTGGGAAGGGCTTCCAGCACCAGCTGGGGATTTGAGTTCTAGCAAAGCAGGGAGCATCCAGGAGTAGGGTGCAGAGTAGTTTCCCTGCTATACTGCAAGGGCAGTTTGGGTTCCAATATTGTGGACCTGGAGTGGGACCCTAGGCTGCTAAAGCAAATATGGGCAGTGGCAGAGGTGCCTGGATAAATGCACACCTTTGAAAATGGGCTAGCCTTCCAAGTGTGCCTCAGGGCAGCTTACAGGGAAGAGATTTGCTGCTCATGGGAACAAACTGCTCCCACGCCTGCTGGCCCTGCAGTGCCCCACTGACTCCACCACTGCTGCTGCTGACCCCCACAGAGACACTGACAGTGCACTCCTGGATGCTTCCACCAGGGCTGTCCATGTGCTTCTGGGTCTCCAGCCCTGCTGCCTCTGCGCTTGCTGGGCCAGGTAGGACTGGTTATTGAACATTATCTAGACTACTTGGGATGACGAACATTGGCTTTAGTTGTTCTGGATGACCCAGGCCACTTTCCAGGAGCTCCTCAAGCAGCTTCACCCACACCTGGAGCAGCAGGATATTATCATGTGGCAGCCCCTCCCCATGGACACCCAGCTAACCTTCACCCTGCTCAAGCTGATGACTCCCTCCAGCCTCTGCTTCCTCAACCCCATCTTGGCATAGACAACACACCACTAGAGAGGCTGTTCTGGAGTACTTTCTGTTCCCTCCAGAAAGTACTGGGACACAGCACTCCAGGTGCATAACCCCCTGGAGATGGTGGCGGGGCTCCGTGCCCTGGACTTCCCTCAGTGCATTAGGTCCCTGGACAGGACCCATATCCTTGTCACCTGCCTGTTCTATTGTGACTACCCCTATTACAGCCATCAGGGCTTCTACTCCATTGTGCTCCAAGCAGTTGTCAACCACTGCCACACCTTCAAGTGTGAGTTCCTGCTGGGCAGGCAGTGTCCAAAATATTTATGTCTTCTGCAACTCTGCCCTTCCAGCCCTGGTATAGGGCAGGTACTTTGGGCTGGACCTACAGCTGGGTGTGGTAGCACTCCCACCCCTCCTCGTAGGAGACTGCCTACTTATTCCTCCCTTGGTTCATGCAACCCTACAACAGTGAACTGGGATCTCACCAGGCACAACTTAGTAGCAGTGCCTGCACACTGGTGGAGTATACCTTTTGCTGCCTTGGGGGATGATAGTGTATCCTCACAGTCCACCTCAAGATTGCTGAGGCCAACATCCCCCCAAGTCATCACTTGAGAGAGTCCAGCGGAGAGCCACGCGCATGATCAGAGGTCAGGAAAACAGATCTTACAATGACAGGCTGAGAGCCATGGGACTCTTTAGCCTGGAAAAGCGTAGGCTCAGGGGTGATCTGATGGCCACCTATAAGTTTATCAGGGGTGACCACCAGGATCTGGGGGAACGCCTGTTCACCAGAGCGCCCCAAGGGATGACTAGGTTGAACGGTTCACAAACTCCTGCAAGACCGTTTCAGGCTGGACATAAGGAAGAATTTCTTTACTGTCCGAGCCCCCAAGGTCTGGAACAGTCTGCCAGCGGAGGGGGTTCAAGCACCTACATTGAACACCTTCAAGAGTAAATTGGATGCTTATCTTGCTGGGATCCTATGACCCCAGCTGACTTCCTGCCCTTTGGGCAGGGGGCTGGACTCGATGATCTCCTGAGGTCCCTTCCAGCCCTAATGTCTATGAAATCTATGAAATATGAAATAAAATCACTGCAGTCTGTGTGCGGCATAACATCTATGAAGCCAAAGAGGAGCTGTTTTGTGAGTCCTCGGTGGAAGAGGCACAGGGGATGGAAGATGCCTGGCACTAGGAGTACCAGCTGTGGTAGGACCACTGCCATAGTGACAGTGGCAGCCCCCACCCTGCTGAGACCCTGGGTGATCTATTTATCCTTCAGCAGGGTCCAGGGCACTGGGTGCAAGAGGCAATGGCTGACCACCTCCTGCACTCCCTGCTGTAGCCCTCCTGGACAGCTACCCATGGACACCTACCCTACTGTGCACCACCAGCATCACACTTACTGTGAACAATTCTCAGGAAAGCACTTTATTCCCTACCATAAAAAGAGCCTCTCCAGCCCCCCCACCCACCACCAATAAGCACTTCTTCCCTGTGCAGACTATTTACAGTGCATTTTGTGTGTGCTGTCCAAGGATGGGAGCACATAGGGGGCAGAGCCCAGGGATAGGTGCCCTGCACCCTGGCTTCTGCTTGCACCCCCATGGGTGTTCATTCCACAGGGAGGCTGGCAGCTTGGTAGCTCTCCTGGGAGCTAGGGGAGGTGCTCCTCTGCTGGCATAGCCAGATCACCCTCCTGCAGCCAGCAGGCTGGGCCAGCGAGACCTAATCATGGTCCTGGTGCTGCTGTCGGCAGCTACTGCTCCAGGGCCACATGGAGCTGGAACAAGTTGTAGGTCTGGACCCAGTTTTTGGGGGGGGAGCAGGTGGTGGAGGACCCAGGGAGGCAGTGGGGGCAGGGTCCCCTGGCTGGTGGAAGTGCAACTGCACCTAAGACCAGGCCCATGGAAGGGCCTGCTGCTGGGTAACAGGTGACTGTCAGGAGGCAGGCAGGGCTGTGACAAGGGACAGATCAGTATGTAGCATGAAGGCGATGGCCAGGGGTAGGATGTTGTCCAGTACCTGGAAGTCCTACTCTATGGCCTCCTTCCCTGGCCACCAGCCTGCCACTCCAATGCTTCTGTGTGCTTCTCCTCCAGAGCCAGAAGCCTTTCCCAGAACTTCTGATTTGCTCAATCCCTCACCTTCTCACAGGCAATGTCCTCCAGGTTCCAGGCCCATGAGTCTGCCAGGCAATCCTTGGCAACCATGACCAGCTGGTCCAGCAGCTGGGTCTGGTCCTTGGTCCTGCCCTGCCAGAGCCTGTGCATCCATAGGGTCCCAGCCAAGGCTGGCAGTGACCCTAATGGTGCATCCATTATGCCAACTGGTGCCTCTCCCCCACATACAGCTGTAGAGCCAGGAGAACAAGCTTCTTTTTTAGAGTTTGCAATGTTTATGAAATAAAATGTTCTGAATCAGGGCCAGTGCACTGCCCAGTCTCAGATCAGGGGTCATGCATGCACAGGTGCCCAGTGACCATAGTAAGTCATCTGGGCAGGCCCTGGCCCAGGCATTTTCCATCTGATCTCCCTGTCCCCACTTACTCTTCAGGGGACTGTGGGCCACTAGATGCTGGATTCAGGAAGCCTGCCTCCCTCACACCAATCCTAGGACAGAATACACTTGGTACCTGGCAGCACCTGCTGCCATGGCTCCAGAGCCACTCCCCTACTTTTCCTTCTCCAGATCTCCTGTGCTGCCACCAAGCCCGAGATATCTGGGCTTGCAGGGTGAGGAGCTTCCAACTAAGACGCAAAGCTTCTGGTGCCCCTGCTCTCCCTGCTGGGGACCTCTCTGGGGAGGTGCTCTGGGGCCAGCCCCCTCTCATGCTGGCTCTGTGCCCTGAGTGTGCCCTTGCCGTGAGCATCCCGGCTGTGCCATGAGGATCCATTTCTGCAGACTGAGGGGCACCCAGCCCATTACACCATGCTGCTGGTGATTGCCACAGTGCCCTGGATACACCTGTAAACCTGGCATGGGACCCTGAGCTTCAATGGTATGGCCCTGGTCTGCAACCTTTGCTGCCAATCCTACCGTGTCCCTCAACCTCCGTGCTACCTGTGGTTGTACTATATGTCCCTGCCTGCTGCAGCTGAGGAAGACATTGCCTTTGGCATTGATATGTTCCTTGGTATGTGAAAGGCCTATGCCAGACTAGCTATGGGGGCACAGACTGCTCAAAAAAAATTGTACCATCTCCCACCTCCCTGCAGTTTATGACAGGAGGCTTCAGGGGTCAGGGGGAGCACAGGCAGGCCAGGCTGGGGCTGGGGGCAGGGTATGTGTCCAGGACCAGCCCCAGAGATGAAGCAAAGAAGGCCCTCTGCCCATTGCAGAGCTTACCATGTGGCAGACATGCCTGGGGGACTGAGTCAGTCCACACTGCTGGTGAGAATGTGCAGTTCCTGGCAGTATCCTGGGGCACAGGCACAATCTCCAGTTGGCTGGGTAGGAGCCTCCTCTAAGGAGTAACTGAAGTTGTTGGTGGCCAGTGGTGACATGACTGGCCTGGACTCCTGGGCATGTGGAGCTAGTGGGGTAGGTGCTGGCCTGGGCTGCTGGAACTGCTGAAGGAGGCCAGGAGTGAGGAGTGCAGCAGGACAGGTTCCTGGGGGACCAAGGGACCCTCCCCTGGTGTTGCATCACCATGGGTGCCAGGCCACAATGAAGGCTTGGGCAGGCCACCCATGCTGGAACAGACAGCAACTTACTTTCTCAGCTTCTACTACTGGTAAAAAAATAGTAAAACTGTCACTGGGAGTTGCTTGAAGGATAGGGTTGTTGGGGGTTTATTGCTGGGGGAAGGGTGGAGGGCTTGTCTATTTGGGAGTGAGGGGATGGAGGAGGCTAAAAATAGCCCAATGATAGGAAGGGGGTAGGGAAAGTGCAGCCCTGAGTTGAGCTGGTCCTGCAATTTCCCAGCCCTTGGGCTGTGCTGTGAATTGTACACAAGTTTAGACAGTCTGACTGGTCTAAAAATGACCAACCTGACCTAAACTAACTAAGGATCTAAACTCCTCAGAGGTAGACTTAACTTAGATTGGATTGGCAATTTTTTAGACTGATTAATTGTCCTGAACTCCTGCATAGTTCACACTTTATCCACCTAACTAGTGCAAGGTCTGCACCTGGGTGAACTAAGTTAGTTTTTAACCCAGTCTAACCATCCCATAACTTCCCCAAATGTCTATATGCATCTGAGTAACAGTTTACTCTCTTAGATAACTGTTGAAATGTGCTTTCATAAGTCACCCTAATCTTTTGGGATCTTGTCTAATTGAATGAGGCAGCCCTGGTAGATTGGCCAGCTACTGCTCATTTTCACCTAGTTAAGATTAAGTGAATATTTAACAGTCTCCCAATATCAGAGCCCCTTGCTGATATTTCTGAAGAATTAGAGTAGCTTTGCTGGGAAACAATCAGGACAACTGTATTTGAAGGCGTTGTGCAACATAAAGTAATACCTATATATGGGTTATTATGCTGAGTTTTTATATCCATTGCTGGTTTATGTGCCATGGGTTATATTCAGTTTACCAATTATACCAGCTTGAATCAGGAGTGATGTAAATGAAGTTGGCACCAAACAGGAATGGGGTAAATGCAGTACACACACACAAAACAAAACAAAACAAAAAAAAGTCTCATTTTAAGGCAAGCTGCAGTAGACTAGAACAGGCAGACATTTCTGGTTTAGTAATAACTCAGGGCCTTTGCATGTGCTTTGTACCCAAACTTTATAAAAGTACAGCCCCTGGAGTGTCCTTTAAATTCAGACACATTTCACAGCAAAACAAGAGGGTGGGTTGGGCTTCCACCAATCAGCATCATGAGCTTGAAACCAAATCCACACTTCTCCACAACGAGTGATGTCTGGGATCCTCAGCACTGACAATAGCCTCTCCTGTGGCTCAGCAGAATTAGAAACACCATCATGTGCCCTGCACAACATCAGATAGGGGGAGAGAGAGAAAGAGGAAAAACAAATGCCCAGACCAAAACTGAACAGCCTCACTCCGAGGGGGGTGGAGGGGCTGGAGAGAGAGAGAGAGAAATCACTCAGGTGTTTTCCAACTTATCACATTCTAAGCTACAATTTGCAGGCAGAGAAGAGTATTCCAAAATAGTTTCCTCACCTAAACCTTGTATAATTGAGATCCTCCATTCCAACCCCCTTCACCCCACCCCCCACCAGTAAGAATGGGGTGGGGGGGAGGAATCTATAACAAATTGTTAGCTGGAAAGCAGCAAGAAAGCCACCTATGGTTAGGTGCTAAGTGGCTTTTCAGTTTACAGTGTTGCTTGAATGAGACAATCCAGGTAGATTGCCCAGCTACTGCTCATTAGCACTTAGTTAAGGCAAAGTAAATGGAAGACAGGACAGGGTTCTCCCTGGGTTCACAGTTACAGTAGTGCCAGCTCTCATAAATTCATGACACTCCTGACTTCCAAGTCAAATTAACTGATTTATGAGCTCCTGATAGAGAGATCAAATTTCTGGATTTTTTCTTCTGGCATGTGTAGAGAGCACCAAGCTGGTAAGTCTGTGGAGGGGAAGAGGTGGTGCGGGGGAGGTGGGGGAGATTGAGGCCCCCATGTTGAGGGAAGGAGTAGGGGAGAGGCTGGGGTGAATGGGGCCCTGGGACTGGAGCAAGTCATGCAACAGAACCATGAGTGTCTGTCTGTCTGTCTGTCTGCTCCTCACTCCCCAACCACAGCTTCCCCAACCCTGAAGCTGCCCTTCACTCCTGACCCAAAGTACCCCACATCCTACCAGGGTGTGAGGGGAGCCACCTCCCCAGACTTCAAACCCCCTACACACACCCACATCCCCCCACACCTTCACAAATAACTCCCTACTTCACACACACACATACTTCAAAAATAGCATCTCATGATTTACATTCCAAATCTCAATTTTTAAGAAGCTGTCTCATGATTTTTTTGCACAGTGGGGTTGGAAATACAGAAGTTACATCCACCAGGGACAGGCTGAATTCAACTGCCCCCCTCCCCCACACACACACTGGGAGGAGGGGTCACCACAACCCCAAAGTCCCAGAGGACCCCCCCCCCCCAAAAAAAGCCCTTCCCCACCATACGATCCTGTGGACACTTGGGGGAAGTCAGTTAAATGCCTGTACTCCCCTTCACAGCAAGGGGGGAACCCCCCATAAGCTCTCCCCAGACCCCCCGAACCCTGAGCAAGATGTGGATTGTAGGAGGGGCACTGCTCCCCCACTAAATCTGTTCAGCAAGGACAGTGGCATGCTGCATACCACTGCCACTGTCATCACTACCACTACAGCTATGATGACAGTCTCTACCACTTACTTAGGGTCGCCCACAAAAGGTCATTTTTTTCTATGTTGTTCTGGTGAAGGGAAGGTTCTGCACCTGCCAGCCAACATAGTTAGGTCTTACTTTCTTTTAAAAATACAGTGTTAAAACGTTACAAATTAACTGTGTCAGATAACTTAAAAAAATAAATACATTAACTTCCCTTGTCGGGCCACTGAACAGCCAGGGCACCAGCACACAGCACCATAGCCCTATTCTCTCCACTCATTTTGCAAGGTAGCTAGGAGGTAGCCAGCCAGGGCATCATGAATACAGATACCCCACACACTAATGGGAATGCACAGAGGTGGCTATCACACAGTCCACTCTCCCTTCTCCACATGATTCTACAGAAAGGGTTTCTCTTGGTCCATTTTGTTTCCTCATCTGTAGGTGGTCTCATGGGAATTTTCCCCTTTTCACTGTGAAGGGGAGTATGGGTATTTAGCCCACTTCCCCCCAAGTGTGCATGGGACCCTGGGGAGCTTTTGGGGGTTTTGCCCACTGGCCCCCATTGTGTATGGGTACCCAGTGTGGTCTGATGAATAGGAGTTTGGGGGGCTGTGTTGGTCTTGGCGGTTCCCCCTTTTGGGGTGTGTGCAGGGGCTATGTAGTGATAGTGGGGTGTGGGTGCATTCCCCAGTGTCCCCCCTCTTGGGTGCAGGGGAATCTGGGTGTGAGCCTGTCAGTGCTGTGGTGGGTGGGCTGGCTGCAAGCGATCTCAGACTGGCCCCTTTTTGGGGGTGATCAGTGGGAGTGGGGTTCAGGGTATGAAAATGGCTTGCCTATGGGGCTTTCCCACACATGCATTATGGGGCATAGTGTGCCAGTTGGTTATCACTGTGTAAACACCCTTCCCCCTTTTGTTTTGGCTCTGGGAAATAGATTGGAGACCATAGAAGCCCTTATATCCCTGGTTGCAGAAGTCCTTAGTAATTCCCTGACCATTGAATGGAAAGCTCTTGTGCCCCACATCAGAAGTGCCCCCACCCCCATGTCCTACCCACTCCAGCACAGCTCCAGATGTGCTCACTGGGATGGCATGAAGAGCATGGGAAGAGTGAAGAGCATGTCACCTGCACTCCCTGCCTCCATCACTTACTCACATTGTCTCTCTTTTCCTTCCTCCATGGAGGATACTGTAAATGTGATAAAAAGATCGAACAAGTAATTTTTTTTTTTATTCTGTTCTTTTATATTTTCTTTATAAGAATGCACTATTCTCTCACCTGCTCTTTTGCAATAGTGAAATTAGATTATGCAGTGCCCCCTGCCACCTAGCCCACAGAACTACAGCAAGGCATGAAACTCACATTAAGCCATGGCATGTGTATTCATTTTTAAAGCACGTTTAAAGTGCCATTGTTGCATGTGTACAGATGCCTTGGAGTGTTTTGATTAGAAAGTTCCAACAGACTCAATAAATTGAGTCTACTCTGAAGCATTCTATTCAGAATCTGATGGAGCATGTGGAAATGTGCCCCATGAGAGACACAAATTTAGGTCCTTAATTTTTAGGGCTGATATAATTTTGATATATTGAATTCTTAGCAGTATTATCTTGGTATTTGTTAATACTGTTTGCAGAAGGGATTTTGTTTTGTTTTTCTCCCCCCTCTTCCTCCTGGAAAAAATATTGAATTCTTTTTTTTAGTGCTTCTATTATAAGTGTTGGTAGAATTTTGGAAGAGATTTCTTCTGCCTTTTTCAAATAGGATTTTAAGCTGCCAAATGCAAGAGATTCATCTGTGTGTGAACCCATATGTACTTATGTTAATGCACAATAAGATTGACTAGAATTGAGGGAATTGTTAAGAACTCTGGCTATTGTAATGCTGACGTGAATTTGTTTGTCATAAGGCCAATCAAATCTGTGCACAGCTGCACATGATTTAGTCATTAGCAATGTCCAAAGCATCTAACACAGTTAGATGTTTCAGATGGTGCTAATTTTAAAATGGACCAAAAAGAATCTTGTGTGCAAGAGTATGCTCTTGTCTAGAAAAAAAAGTCTTATGATAACTTGAAAAGTGTACTTTAAAACCAAATGAAACATGTCTACACACACAAAATACAATAAAGTGAATAGGAAAATTACATAGGGTTATGCTGGCCTTTGCAAAAGCTTAGAGCTCCTCAGGTATAAGGAAAAGGTAAGTTATATTTATTTAGTATATTTGAACCATTCAAAACTGGATAAAAAGCATGAGGTGGCATCTTTGGCAAAAAGGTAGAAACAAGTGAACACAGCTTTTTTTATGCAGAAATTTTAGACAATTTGAGGTTTTTTGTGTTTCTTTTTTCTTTAGACCAGATTATAGTGCTATCTTTAGAACAGGGAGCAGACATGAGAAAGCTCCAATAATGTCTTGTACATTGGTTGATCATGAATTGCTGCTCACTCCCTAGAAAACTTTTTGGGGATAGAGATATCCACACTCTATTTAGTGTGCTCCCTCCATTGTGGCAAATCTCACTCCACTGTGGGAAGTTCTAACAGGATAGCTCTTGCTCCATTCACACCACTGATCAAGGCTTAGTCACAAGGAGGAAGGGGCAACAAGGAGGCCTCCTTATTCTTCCTGAGATAATAAGGAAATTGGCTAGTTACCTCAGATGAATGCACAAAGCCTGGGAAATATTCAGGAAGAAATGGAAGTCCTCATACAGTGAAGGGATTATGACATGATTGGAATAACAGAGACTTAGTGGTTTAGCTCTCATGACTGGAGCACTGTCTTGGATGTGTACAAACTACAGGAAGGGCAGGCAGGTGAGAAAAGGAAGTTGAGATGTGCTGTATGTAAAAGCTGTATAATTGTTCAGAGCTCTGGTATTAAATGACATAGGCCTGTTGAAAGTCTCTGGGTTCAGAGGGGAGAGAAACAAGGGTGGGATCATGATGGATGACTGCTATAGACCATCAGAGAGAGGATGAGGTAGGTAAGGCTTTCTTCAGACAACTTGAAGTTTCCAGATCACAGGCCCTGGTTCTCATGGGGGTCTTCAATCACCTTGACATCTGCTAGTGGGGCAACACAGCAGTGCACATCCAGGAAGGTTTTGGAGAATGTTGGAGACAGCTTCCTGGTGCAAGTGTTGGAGAGGCCAACTAGGGGCCATACTCTTCTTGACCTGCTGCTCGCAAACAGAGAAGAATTGATGGGGAATTTAGAATTGGATGGCAACTTGGGCAGCAGTGATCACGAGATGATCAAGTTCAGGATCCTGACAAAAGGAAGAAAGGAGAGTAGCACAGCATGGACCCTATATTTCAGAAAAACAGACTTTGATTCCCTCAGGGAACTCCCCTGGGAGGCCAATCTGAGGGGGAAAGGAGTCCAGAAAAACTGGTTGTATTTTAAAGAAACCTTACTGAGGACACAGAAACAAATCATCTTAATGTGCAGGAAGAATAGCAAATATGGTAGATCACCAGCATGGCTTAGCAGAAAACTATTCTGTGAACTTAAATACAAAATGAGAGCTTACATTAAGTGGAAGCTTCGACAGATGACTAGGGAGGAGTATAAGAGTATTGCTCAGGCATGCAGGGATGAAATCAGGAAGACCAAAGCACAATTGGAGTTTCAGTTAGCAAGGGACATGAAGCATAACAAAAAGGGTTTCTACAAATATGTTAGCAACAATAGGAAGGTCAGAGAAAGTGTGTGTCCCTTACTGAATGGGGGAGACAACCTAGTGACAGATGATGAGGAAAACGCTGAAGTACTCAATACCTTAGTCTTCACAGGCAAGGTCAGCTCCTAGACTACTGCACCAGGCAGCACAGCTAGGCGAGAAGGTGAGGCCCCCTCAGTGGTGAAAAAACAGGTTAGGGACCATTTAGAAACGCTGGATGTGACAGGGTGGCTGAAGCACCCTGCCATGGGAACAGAAGGAATAAAACAAAGGAAATAAACTTGCCAAGGAAACTGCAGTGAGCTGGGCTGGGAAAGATGCTGTGCCCTGACTAATTAAAGGATCCAGCTGGTGCTGTGGTAGTTCAAAGGATGCTGTGGCAAACCCAACTCCCAGGGTTCAAGCCTGAGGCAAGGGCAATGGTGTGGCCAAAGAAGGAAAAAAAAAAAAAAAACCCACACCAAAAAGTTAAAGGGAAAACAATTGGTTCAGGAAGGAAGTGAATCGGATGCTGCCACAGCAGACCCAGCTGGCCAGGAAAGAAATTTACAGGAATGCTGAGGGAACATCTGGGGTTGGACTGAAGAAAGGAGGAACAAGGTGAAGAGAGGGAAGATGGTGAGGGCTGAGGAGAGAAGGAACCAACCCCAGGGCTAGGAGGAAAGCCCCACTCCCCTGACTTACCTGGTGAGAGCCAGTAAAGAGATGGAGGAGACTGGTCTGTTGGTGAGTCCAGTCCAGAGAGGTGAAAGTAACTGTTTTGGGAACCTAGAGGAGAGGATGAGTTTACACCCATGGAGGGGATAAATTCATCCTGACCCTGAAGATAAGAGTGGGATTAGAGCTAAGAAGTGGCTGTTTTGGGACCCGTGCAAGGAAGAACGGGGTAAGCAGCCAACTTAAGAGGACGAACCCTTGGCAAAGGGGTCCATAAGATTAGATTGGACCCTCAGTCGTATAGAAGAGCAAAAACATGCTTGGAACATCTGGTGCTGGTTAGGGCAAGGTATGGGGATGGTGGAGCCCTGCAAAGGTTAGCCAGCCTCTTGAGCCTCTTGGCTCCCAAAAAATGTTTTGGCACCTCTCTTTCTAACATCAAGGCATGGCAGATGATCTTTTTTGAAGAACAGAACATGACTATTCAGCAGAGATGACTTGGCTCCAGGCAGCACACCAGCAACCTCTTACATTGGCCATATACAATTCCATGGGGCTGGATGCAATGCATCTGAGTGTGTGGAGTTGCTTGATGTGATTGCAGAGCCTCTGACCATTATCTTTGAAAACTTCTGTGTAAATGTCTGTGTGTTGTCTTGGTCAGGGTCTTCTCCATGTCCATCCTTAGGACTGGACAATTTCACCCTAATGGCAAAATGCTACAGTGCTAACATTCTTTTTGCCCACCACACTTGATGTTTTCAATATTAAAGAGGAGGTAGGGTTTTTTTATTCCTTTACACCTAGATTTTGCTCAGTCAAGCAGTGTACCTTGGGGCTCTGCCTCCCCTGCACCCCATCCTAGTGCCAACCCGAAGTTATCCATCATAGTCAGGTAAGTAGGGCCATCTGCATACCCACAATGTCTTCAGATATTTGGTGTTATTTATACCTAAGTGAGGAGCCTCAATTAATCTGACTCCATAGGCAATCTGGCTACTTCTGTGCAATGTCCTATACCCCTAATGGAGCTTTTTCTGGCACCATCATCTACTCGAGATTCTCCAACTTTCTAAGTTCTTTGGCAGTGGGGGGTGAGGAGGAAGAAACCCTTCTCCAGCTCTCTCCACTCCACTCATGGTTACCAACTATCAGTTAAACATCTTTTTTTCTTTTTTCTTTTTTTTTGCCACCAAGATGGCATGTGTTCCTAGCTGCTTGTTGGGTCAGTCAGCTGCTCCAGTTCTTCTTGTCACTGCTCCCTAGGTAAGTTTGAAGACTCCTCCTAGTCTTCCTTCAAAGGACCCTCCTCTGGTTCCCTTCTCTCATCCCTACTATATAAAGTCTGTCTGGAAGCTGTCTCTCCCCCTGTCTGGCCTCCTCTTCTGGTTTCTCCCCTCTCTGGAGGGCACATTTTTATGGCATCATCTGGCCCCTGCCTGGCCAACTGGAGCCAGCACATGCTGGTAAGGCATGCTGGGAGCAGAGCCAGGGTTTTCCCCAGCTGTCTGGACATCAGACATTCTGGTGAGTATCGGGGCTGGGGTTCTCCTGGCACTTCCAGGATGCCAGTGTTCATGGCAGCTTGCATCTTGCTGCCACATCCTGGCAACTGGGGGAGATCCTGGACAATTGGCAAATATCGTGCTCAGCTTTAAGAAAGGAAAGACGGGGGATCTGGGGAACTACAGACCAGTCAATTTCATCTCAGTCTCCAGAAAAATAATGGAGCAGGTCCTCAAGGAATCCATTCTTAAGCACTTGGAGGAGAAATAGGTGAATAGGAACAGTCAGCATAGATTCACCAGGGGCGAGTTATGCCTGACTGACCTGACTGCCTTCTATGATGAGAGATCTGGTTCTGTGGATGTGGGAAAAGGAGTGGACATGGTCTACCTTGACTTCAGCAAGGCTTTTGATACCGTCTCCCATGGCATTCTTCCAAACAAGCTGAGGAAATATGGGATGGATGATATGACTGTAAGGTGGATAGAAAGCTGGTTGGATTGTTGGGCTAAATGGGTAGTCATCAATGGCTTGAGGTCTAGTTGGCAGCCAGTATCAAGTGGAGTGCTGCAGGCATTGTCTCCAGAGCTGGCTTTGTTCAATATTTTCATTAACAATCTGGAAAATGGGATGGATTGCACCCTTAGCAAGTTTGCAAATGTCATCAAGCTAGGGGGAGTAATAGATATTCTGGAGGGCTAGGATTAAGAGTGACTTAAAAAAATTGGAGGATTGGGCCAAAAGAAATCTCACCTGGTTCAACAAGGACACGGAGTACTGCACTTAGGATGGAACAATCCTATGTACTGCTATATGCAACTGGTTAAGCAGCAGCTCTGAAGAAAAGGAGCTGGGGGTTACAGTGAACAATAACCTGAATATAATTTAGCAGTGTGCCAAGAAGGGTAACAGCTTACTCGGCTGCATTAGTAGGAGAGTTCTCAGCAGATTGAGGGAAGTAAATATTCCCCTCTATTCAGGACTGGTGGGGTCATATCTGGAGTACTGTATCCAGTTTTGGGCCCCCCACTACAGTAAAGATGTGGACATGTTGGAGAGAGTTAAGCAGAGGGCAGCAACCATGATTTAGGAGCCTGGGGCACATGACTTATGAGGAGAGGTTGAGGGAACTGGGCTCATTTGGTCTGCAGAAGAGAAGCTGGGGTGGGGGGGTGTTTAATAGGAGCCTTTAACTACCTGAAGGATAGTTCAAAGGAGGATACAGCTAGACTGTTCTTGGCAGTGGCAGGTTATAAAACAAGGAACAACGGTCTCAACTTCCACTAAGGGAAGTTTAGGTGACTATTAGGAAAAAAACTCTCACTAGGAGATTCCACAACATCCATCCTTGGAGGTTTTTAAGGTCTGGCTATACAGAGCCTTGGCTCAAATGTTCTAGTTGGGATAATCCTGCTTTGAGCAAGGGGTTCAACTTGATGATCTCCTTAGGTCCTTTCCAATCCTCACTTTCTAAGATTCTATGACATTCAAATCAACAGTACTTATTGTATTTTAAATAACTGTGACATCTTTCTTACAGTCTTGGGGAGCAGGAAGGGAAGAGGGAAGGACATTCCTTAATAACAGAACATTTTTTCAGCATCTTGTGCTAATTTTGTTTTTAACTTAACTGTAGCATTGTGTATGTAAGAGTCATTTTGGTGCATTTCAGCACCACAACTGGCCTTGCTGCTAATAGTGTAATATACATTTTTTATTTTTAGAACTAGATGAAAAGAAACACTTAAAAAGAAAACAGAAAGCATTCCTAATGTACAGGCAGGGACATTTTACATAGAAACCAAATATTTTTAGATCAAAATAAATGTCAGGAAATGACATCAATTTTTTCAATCCAATATTATTCTTATACCCTAGACTTGACTCTCTACTTGATATTGCTTTTGAATGAGAAAGGTGGAAAAAGGAAAAGTGAATTAATTTTAAAAGGATTTAAGAGTCCTTTCCTTTATGATTCACTAGTTTTTGTATAGCGCTGCTGGACAATATCACTTCCTACCCCCAAAGCTTCAGTCCACATCTTTCTGTGGACAAATTGTAATTATAAAAATAAGATAGGCATGAGACTAGTTATCCTAAATCTTAATGATAAAAATATTTAACATAATCTATGTTCTTGCTTAGAATATTGGCAAAGCATTATACTTCTTATTCTATGCAAATTAGCTTTACAGTCTCTTTAGAATTAATTTCAGCCCTTTTAAGTGAAAACCTTAGTACTGCTTTTATGAGTTACTATGTCATACACAAACATTAGCTGCACCTGGTCTACGTGTAGAGTGGGAATGGTATGTGCAAGCATTTACTGTTGCCGGGAAAGGTGCCACAGTAATTTGAGGGAGGGAGTGTGATATGGTGTATAACTTAGCAGGAAGTACTCCGACAACTTTTACGGTAATGAGACCCCCCAGATACACCTCCATTGGTCCCTGAGGGTGGGACACAGAGGCATCTGCTCACTCTGGAAGCAGAAACTTACCTTGGAAGATGTTGGTGGTACAGTCTGAAGAGCTCCTGGCACCACAGCTACCCCACTTTACTAGCTTGTGCTGGATCTGGGTTAGTCAGTGCACAGCAGAAGACATCATAAATACACACCATGTGCTGCCTGAAAACAGAACGCAGGCCCAGGAACACAGCTGTAGGAGCACCAATCCAGACCTGGGAATGCCCCGGCAGGAGGCACTTCCGAGGGAGATGGGGGGTGGGGGGGACCTGAGACCCCAGGTCTGTGGACGAGGCAGGCATGGATTGTGGGCATGGGCTCCCACCCTCTTGCCCTCCTCCAGGGCCTCCACAGTTCCAGGGCAGTGTGAGTCAGGGTGGAGAGCCAGCCTAACCCCCCTTCCCCCCCCCCCAACATGAGCTGACCAGGGCCCCATCCCACTCCCCGCTGGGGCCCTTCAGCAGCCCATTGTGGCCCTGGACCCCAAGCCCCTCCCCCTGTGGCTAGACAGCAGCCCCACCCCCAGCTCTGCCAGCCCCCCCTCCCTACAGGAGCCTCAACTACCCTCTCTGCCCCCTGTCTTACCTGTGGGAGCTGTTTTTGGGCTGCCTGGAACAATATGCATGTAGATGTTCATGGCACCTCCTGTCTCACCACCCTCCTCCTGCTCTCTGCAGGCTGGAATTCTGCCAGCCTGCAGGGAGCTCATTGGAAAACTGGAAAATCCATGGGTTTCTCTGGTAAAACAAGAAATACACCCTTACCTCCTGGCAAAAGGTAAAATCCTCTGTTTACTCATTTTTTCTATAGGAAATGGAAAACCTGGATCCCTGGTGATCACCAAAATAGATAAAGCACAGAGAAACTAGAACAAGTGGAGGAGAACACTTTTCACAGGAATATTGCTTCCAATTCTCAGGCTCAAAGGAAATCTACTGAACACTTTTGGAAAAAAAAACTAAGAAGAAAAAATCATTAGCCTATTGGGTACAAAGTACTGGGGACCTAATACAGACATTGAATTCATGGTGCATTATAATCTACCTGCTATTCACTAGTTTCCATAAAGCCTAAGTCATAACAACCATCCCAAATAATCGTATCTTTCCACTATTAGGATTTTACTATATTTATCTTGTCAGTTAGCCATAAGTTTTTATTCCATCTGCTATTTAAATCTGTGTCTGCTTCTCTGCTGGGAACCTGAGGAAAAGCATTGATACCCAAAAGCTTGCTATGTCTCGCTCAACCACACACTTAGTTCAATAAGAGGTATCACCCACAAGAATTCTTCTTTCTCATATATTTCCTGGACCATCACAATAGCAACATTACTTTAACACTTCTAAACAAAATTACAGAATGCATAGAAAGCAATTCCTTTTCAGTATTCATCTATCATACTGCCTGATACAATTCTACAGCATGGTAATAATTCTTAGGTAAAGATTTTCATTCTCTAAATATTATAGAACTGTTAAATAATTATTTGAATTAAATAGTTCAGTAGAGGAAACCAATGCAATTTTGAGGGAAATCTGCTGTACAAAATGGCTGATGCATTTTCTTTGTCTTTAGAAAGTTACTTTGCTCCCTAAAATCTGCGCAGTGTCCTTGGACCCATGGAAGTATATACAATAGTATAGGCTTTTGTCCCTTAACATGTCTGAAGGATTCTCTTTCATGTGTTGCTTTATTTTAGTACAGGGAATACATGATTGTTTGTTACCCTCTATTTTATTTCTATTTCACTTGGTTTCAGTGAAATATTTCAGGTTTTCAAATCAAAACTTGAGATGGGAATGCCTATGTGAATAGAATTTCATGTTGGAATGCATCCACAACTACAAAACCAAACTCTTTTTTTTCTTGGTTTCATTCCAACCTCACAAATCCTAAGGGATAGGGACCCCCACCCTCCAAATTCAGCTCAAATTTGTTGGTTACTTCTACATTGATTTCATCAGGTCTGCATAGTGGTTATTAGTTATTACTTGTAAAGTACTGACAATATGTTTACCACTCTCCAAAATACATGATAAATGTATTCACTGTCTCAAGGGGCTCACACTCTAAAAGATATTGGTGTTGAACAGAACTAGAAGATGCTTGCTTGCATCACTATGAAAATTGCGCACAGTCATGATCGATTTTTAACAAGTTACTCAGGCTGCAACCCATATAGCACTGACTACTTACTGCAGGGACTGTAATTTGAACTTTACAGCTGAGTCTTGCACAATTGTAAGAACATCTGCTTTTATTACTTTTGTACTTCTCTGCTTTTCAAAATGTGAACTTTTTTTGCCTATTGTATACTCAGTTCAACAAAGCCAACAATTTTAAATATCTCTTCACATTTGCTGCAGAATGAAATCATTTTCTTTTCTCATCAAACAATCTCCATAATTAGAGAACTTGTAGCTATCTGTATCAAACAATTAGTGTATTAATTGCTGAGGGTTGGACTACACTCGTGAGCATGTAAGCAAATTTTTATAAATGTGATTACATTGTTTGAAATGTAATGAACGGGAATGGCATTTCTACAGACAATGAACCCTTCTCTCCAGAACCAAAAAGCAAAGCTTTCTGATTTTCATTATAGATAGACAGTTGTTTATCCTCAAGGGATATTTTCCTTTTTTGTATCTCCAATTTTCTCTTTAGATTCAAGGGGCTTGATTCTGTTCTGTCTAATACAGCTCTTACACTAAGGCAACACCATTGATTTTTTTAGTGGGGTTGATCTAGGTTTATGACAAAGCAATTGTCTGTGGGCCAAAGCAAGCTGCCCTTTCATCTACTTCTGTATCAGGAGTATTCATTACATTTTGGTATCTTTTTCCCCGGTCAGGTTTTCTTAATATGTAAATAAAGGCTAGATACCAGCAATTGAATTGAGCTTGTTAAGGAACAGTTAACATATTATTACAACCATTAGAATATGAAGAATAGGCAGGGTGGGGTGGGGTATGGAATGCATTTAATGTGTTATCATGCTTTGTACTTAAACAACAGACATCATCTGTTAAACATAGAGGGCTGGATTGTGCTTTTAATGGTACTGACCTGAAGAGAGCTATGCTGGTAGGATTCCCTTTCCATTATGCAGCAGCAGCACCGCCATGTTCTGAAAGTGTCTAGCCTATGATTTACAATGGTTCTGATGATCAGTGAAGGACAGAAATTGGACCATGACATTACCTGAATCCATCACTAGTCTAGTATTCCTGAAAGAAGGGGTGTGCCACTGATATCAATGGCTTTTAGGAAATGGCACACTGAGTGCATCTAGACAAGAGGCTTACTGTGCAGTAGTTCATTATTAGTATGCAGTAACTCATTCCTACTGAGCAGTAGTGTCACCAGGCAAGAACCGCATCGTGATGGTACTGCACAGTAAACATCACCAGACAACCATGCCAGGACACTACTGCGCAGTAAAATTGGTTAGTGCACAGTCACTTAGTATTTGGTTATGCAAGTACCAAATGACTGAGCAGGGGTTGTTTCTAGTAGATGCACCATCTGAGTGGGAATCAGAGTATAACTTACTGTTCCCATGGTATCTGGTTGGTTTGACAATTATTACAATCCCCCCAAAAAAACCCAAAAACCCATTTTTGCATTTGGTGTTAGAACATTCCCTAGGTGTAAAAATAAGGTTTAAGTCTCAAGTTGGTCTGTTACCAATTCTGCTACTGTGAGATGTGAATTACTGAGGGAGCTGACTTTTCAGAGGCAGTGAGCAAATCTTGCTACCACTGAAGTCATGGTAATACCCAGAGATACAAAACATCCCCAAAAAGGAGGCAAACAATTCTTTTTCTTTCTTTCTTTCTTTTTTTTTTTTTTTTTTTTTTTTGAGGCATAAAAGGAGCAACATATATTTATTTCCTTTCTATCAGAGAACTACATTTCAACACTAAAATGTTGCAAAATGCAAGAAGGACATGCAGAGTTCTTCAAATGGAGGACTTTTCAGCATTTAATAAAATTTAAGTAATCCTTTTTTTTTTTTTAATTTTAACAGGTGTGATGACAAGGGAAATTTACCAACAAACTTCAGCCAAAAATTCAGGTTTGCTGCAAAATTCCGTGATGGAGAATGTATTCATTCCAATTTATCTTTTTACATCTACAAGTTGCATACCAGTCAGGACACTGATTCTAAAACTGTAGCCAACTACTAAATCTATGGAGCTGGCTTTTTTTCTTTGCTTCCAGGATTTTGAAAGCTATTCATGCTTTTTATTGCAAAGAGGAGCTTGGAAGACTATAAAGCAGCTGGAAATAAGGCGGGGATGCCAGCCTACTTACCTCTGATTTTAGTCACTCTTGTATGTAAGGAAGAAAAAGGCTATAGCAACAGCAGCTGCTCTCAGTTATAAAAGCTGAAGAGCTAATAAATAAATATTCTCTTAATGTGTCTTTTCTATGCAGGCAATTTTCCATAACTACCACAGGGATAACACACAATCCTCAGAAGATTCATGAGACCATGAAGGGGAGGGTATTTGATTCACAAGGGACACTTTGTTATTAGACATGGTCCACAACTAAAAAGTTTGAGAAGCCTGCTGTGGCTTATGAAATCAATGGAGTCACTCACCCTCTTCATTAATTCTCTAATTTAGCAGTTGACATTTGTTTTTACTATTCTTGTCACTGAAACAAATGGGACTTGCTTACTGCAAAGCTGCATGACATTCCAGAATGGAACCTTTTACAAGTAACCACTGCAAAAATTGTTAAAATTGATCTTGTTCCATTAGTAGTAATTTAATACCATAATCGTGTTTCAGTTTATCACTTTCATGTAGTAAATCTGTAATAAAATATGACATTAATATCCACTTTCAGGAACCAAAATATGTCCATTTAACTGAAAATGTTAGTAGAATTATTATGATATTATATTCTGGCAATGAACTCATTATTAATTATCTGTTTCTTTTTTAGGCTGTTGCCTGGGCTAGATATTATAGGCTAGGACACACATTCTTATAGAACTAGTAAACTGCCAATGACTTCTGATGAGCATAGATCTTTTTTTTCCTTGTTGCATATTAGATGATCACTATAATCAAGAATATTATAAATACAATTAGGTATCACTGAGTGTGTCTACATTAGATGCTACTGTGCAATGGTTACTGCACATTTATTTAGCACTTGTATAATCAGACTCTAGGCTGGTAAGATTGCGTACTAAATAAATATGCAATAGCTAGAGTTACTGCACAGTAGCACTGGCAAACACCCTTCAAGTGATACTACTGCACAGTAACTTAATACTACTGCGCAGTACTGTTTCAGCACCATGTTTCCCATGTGATGCTATAATGCAGCAGTATTTGGCTACTGCATAGTCAGCATTTCATGTAGATATGCCCACTGAGGGTTACTGGGTACAACTACCAGCTGTGCCACTCATTTGTTAACATTATCTGCATTAAAGATGTTTTAAGTCACTTTTTACTACTTAACAATAGCACTGAGCTGGTATTAATGTCATAAATCCACATGTAGTTGGTGGTCTGCTTCTGGTAGAGGTTTTCAGAACACCACCGCATAAACTTTGAACAATTTTAGCAAAATTATTAAAAATGATTGCCAGAATAAGAAAGAGACTAAACTTTTGTTAGCACCAGTGGATTGAATGACCAGAAACTTAAATCCTTCAGTTTTTAATAGATTTTCAGTAAAGATGGTTAGGAGATTAATATTAAAATATATTGAAAAATATAGCCAAAAATATATTGAATTTTTTGTTTTAAAAAATCAGTTTTTCAATTTGAAATGGTTGGCTTTGGTTGAGGTTCTTCCCTGATTTACAGCTCACTTTAGTTACCAGCCTCTGATTAAAATAGTAGTGAAAACAAAATGAATGATGTTAATAGGGTTAGCAATTTAGGTTCAAGCCTGTGGCAGAGCTCGGTGTTGAATTTAAGCTCGTGTTCAAGTTAAAACCCAACTAATTCTGTCTCACTGCTATTTTCACCTCCCCTAGTTACAGTTAGTCAACCTCATTAAAGGGCATAGCTTTTTTAAAGTGTAGATATTTACTCTGTGCAAATGGAATGACATGCCTAAAGTCCACTGACTATTGTTTTTCAGGTGCAAAACAAGGTTTAAGGAAAAAGGAGAAAAAAGGCTCTGTGTCTTAGTCTTACAAAAGAAGACTATGTTCCATGGATTCAAAACATTCCCATCCTCCTATCCTTCTTGGTCTTACATGCTGTCATTTCTTCATTGTTCTGGTCCCTGGAGGCTCCAGCCAAGATTGAACTACTGAAGTGTTAAGTACTGCATATGCATATATAAAGGAACATTCCCTGACTCAAAGACTTTAAAGTCTAGGTTGACAAGACAAAAAGAGCATGTTATAGATTAAAAATTGGAACAGGAAAAGATTAAATGATTTGTCTAAGGACACCTGAAACTTAGACCTCCTGAACTTCAGCATAATGACAAATCACACAGAGCAACATTACTGGGAGGTCTTTTAAAGAAATTCACTATAACTTAGCCTTTTTTTTTCTGTGTAAATCTCTTGCCACATACAGATGCTGAGGTTCTCCTGGGTGAGTCAGTGTTCTTCCAGAAGAAACCACAAGTATACAGATGTTCAGAATATTTCTCCCAGAGCAAAAATGGCCAGTCCAGGAGAAAATAACCCAGGAAAAACCATGGTTAAGCCTCTGTACACATTCTCTTTTGATAGAAAGTACAGTAAGTACCCCAGCATCCCACGGTGCTTTGCTCCATCCTTCCTCCTCCTGCTCCCCAGGTAGATAGTATATCACTTGCTGGACTCTGCTGCTCCAAATGAGCAGGGAGCAGAACATGTCCTCTTAACAATCCCAAATTGTGCTGCAAGATGATGGAGACTGACTCTGAGCTGACTGGGTCAGACAATCAGGGCTGCCCTGTACACTGCTGCCATTCTGTCTCTGAGCAGACTGATGGAGCCTGCAAAGCTACAGACTAAAACCCCTCTGGGTGAGAGTGGCATAGATCCTACAAGTTTATTCCCTGAGCAGATGCCATAACCACAAGCCTATGAAGCTAAACCATGGAAGGGTCCTGCTTTAGCTTCCCCTTCCTCACTTCCATTAAGTGAACGTGAAAATTAATCCAAAACTGTACATAACTGCAAAAATTAGCATTTATGTCACTGCATTAAACTGCTATTTAGGTGCCTAAAATGAAACAGGATTCTGCCTTTCCTGAGGAAGATGAAAGTGGAACAAACTGCCTTTCTCTCAGCTTGACCTTGACAAGGGTAGGAAACCTATGGCCCATGGACCAGATCCAGGCTGCAAAGAGGTGCAGCTTGGCTCAAGATAACATAGGGGATCAGGCAGCATGCACCTCCCCTCCTCATCCCTCCCTTTTATTCTCCTATACTTGTGCTTATATTAGAGGACCAGGAATCTCCATCAAGCATGAGCAGAAATAGCTCTGGCCTGGCAGGGAGGGAGGGAGGGAGTGAGTGTGTGTGTGTGTGGGGGGGGGGGGGGGGGCGGGGCAGGGTGGAAAAAGTTACCAATTTCTGCTCTAGCTCACCTTACACTATCTTCCCTATATGGACTGTTCAACTGGCACTACTTTTTCACATAGACAAGCTCTAGGGTTTACTAAAGACTCAGGAAATCAATTTCTTGCTGTCCAGAATAATTCAAAGTTTAGTGAGGTAAAATATCACTTCAGCTCTAAACTTCACAAAATTGGCTTTGGTAAATCAGATTTCTGTCTCGTAATCTGAGTTGCCCTGAATAGATCAGAGCACATAAAAATGCACCTTCCTGAATAAGTAACCCTTTTCTCCTCCATCTGATCTAAAAGTTTCCCAACAAGGAAAAAGTCAATGAGGGTTTGCTTCAGAATAATAACCTTGCTACTAATAAATCTAGAAATATCAAAAATCAGCACTGACATACAAAATGCCTTGTTCCCTTATGGAAAAATCCTGTACAAATTAAGAACAGTTTAAAATTTCATTGTATAAAATTTACTTGAGAATGAAATCCTTTCCGAGACTCTTTTTAAACATCCAGTAGAATATTTTAATAATAATATCATTAAATTAGAGTCATAGAATGAAAGAATCATAGAATTATAAGTTATTGTTCTCTTTTTTTCTCTTTGGATGCATGAATGCATGCATGTGTGTTCATGTGCGTGGGTGCACAGGCATGCGTGTCAGTGTAAGTATACAATGTATAAAATAAAATGTTTTAAAGGTTTTTTCATAAATGTCTGTATACACAAGTGGATCAAATTAATTCATAGTAATTCCAGGTAATTAATTAAAACCTAGTTAAAATATGAAAAAAACCCAAAAAACAAAAACATAAACTCCCCAAAATGAATGCAGGCAAAACTAATCTATCCAAATGTTAATTTAAAAAAAAATATTTTATGTCTCTGTTTTTAGCTAATGGGAAAAATATTTCTTTATGTCTATTGAAATTGTCATTTAATGATCGCAAAATACTTTTCAATCATCTATTTGCTACTTCACAATCACCCCTGGGATATGATATATACCAATAAGAGAGCCATTTTATAGATAAGGAAACTAATACACAGAGTAACTAAATGACTTGGCTATGACTATTAAACAAGCCTACCAGAGCTGGGAATATAACCCAGGTCTTGAATCTCTCTTCCTCTTGACCATCAATCTTTTATCATGTGAGAAAATATATTCCTGTGCTCCACCCCACTTCTCCCCATCATCACCACCACCACAACTCACGTTTAAAGAAAGTAATATACTACAAATCCTATGTCTTTTTTTGTTTTCCTTCCCATGTTATCAACCAACCCTTAAAATATAAATTCTAAATAAGAATCTGAATTTTTGGATGTCTATTTCAATTGAACCTCTAACAATTTTAGGTTTCCCTGTTGAGCATGATTAAAAGTGCCTATCATAGCACTTGATTAAAAGAAAATGAATGAAAACAGAAACTATTGCTCAATCTAAAAAAAGGGTCTTATTACACATTAATTTTAGGTTCCTGGACCTCTTAACCCCTGGATTGTCCATACATTAAGACCTGAAACTGGTTTAAAGCCTACTTTAAGCTCCTTGTGTTCCTCCTTCTCATCATCATAGGCACCTACCTGGTGCTGCTTACTATCTTCTTCACCTTGGGATTGGTAAGAGATGAACCCCTTTTCCCTTATTCACCCCCTGCTTGGCCACCAATGGGGCTGCTGTGAGGAAGCAAATCTCTGGATCCAGCCCAGAAGCTCCACTTGGAGCATTATTTCTGAAAATTTTGCTAATATTACTATATTGTTAAACTAAAGGAAAGGGTGCCAAAATACAAGTTTGCCTAGGGTACCATTTTCCCTAAGACTGGCCCTGAGCCATTCCACAGAGCTGTAATCCTCCAGTATCCCAAAATGCAGTGCCCCCTCCTCAACCGTCCTGTTTTGTGTGATCAAACTTTCCACCCCTGGAATCCCACTGCCCAGGGGGTGGTTCTGGCAACAACACTACTCCCACCCTGGCCCTGGGGGTGTAACCTTCCCACTCCCAGGCATGTAACAGTGTGCAAACCACCCTCAGAGCACATACCAGCTAGCCAGGTCTCAGGATATGAATGGGTCAGGGAATGGGGTCTGGGGAGGGTGAGTGGGGAACAAGGTAGGGGGCCAGATCAGGTCCCCATGAGCTGAGGCTTCCTTTCTGGGGCAGGAGGAGTAGATCTCTCAAAAGCACCTTCCATCACTATTACTATCTGCCAGCCACTCCAGGAAGCATTACCAGCACCCCACCTTACCCCAATCCCAAATCCCTTCATGTTCTCCCTCCCCACCCCATCTTTCACATCTAGAACACGATAGATGCTTGTCCTGTCTCACCAGCCTAATAGTGGCAACTCACAGCTGTACATCCCAGTTAGACACTCTGCTTGCCAGCCCTCTAGTGGCAAGTCACAGCTGTGTAGATGGGGGAAAATCAAAGAAGGTTTTTAGCCTTAAGGTGTTAGCCAGCACTAACATCAATCAACACTGAGCAGCTCAAAGTACAACATGTACCAAGGCCCCCAAATTCTCTTTTCAGTTTTTCCTTTTTCCCCAAACTTCTTCCCTATTCCACGTAATCTGGATGCACTGGGTATAAAATTAAAGTATTTCAGCATCCATACAGCTGTTTAAAAAGGCCCCAAGACAATGCCTGTGGACGTGTTGACCCTCACAGTAGAACTGGATCAGATGATCCAGTAAAAGTTCTGAAGTCATACCACTACCCAGGACTTTTTAAGGAAACTATGGCTGCTTGCAGATGTAAAAAAAACCCAACAAGAAATAAAAATAAATGGCACTTTACTTTAAACTTTTGTGCACTTCTGCACTGAGCTCCACACATGCCCAGAAGAGACAATGCATTACGTCAACCTGGCTTGCCCAACATCTGTAAAGATTGAGTGCTTTAGTAGGTCTTTTTTGGTGCTTTTAACTAACAGGTGATTGAATCAGCTTCACCTAAAAGTGCCAAAAAGCCCCATTTGAGTGCCTGATCTTTACAGATGCTGCACATCCAGGCTGAAGTAACACACTGGTGCTTCCAGTAAATCATGTTTTGGGTTGTTGTTTTTTTAACTCTACAAGCAACCTTAGCTGTTGGAAGTCTGTGCTCCATAGGGTAGGAAGCCAGACTTTCTTGTTTCAGTCCTTGAAAGTCAGTATGTGCCCTGGAGATCTTGGAGAAAAGAAAAATAAGATTGGTTATCAGCCACAGATTAAGATGCAGGCACAAGAAAGGATCCAAATCCTACTACAGATAGTAGTAGCAGTAATAGGAACACTCAGTGGAAACCGTCAGTAAATGGTAAGTATGTGTCCTAAAGTACACTGAGATTTTCCTGCCTCTTTTGGCAACTTAAGCCTTTTGGTGGAGTGCTGAGCAATTTTTTTTTCTATTTTGATCTTGATTGCTCTTCCATTAATATGGGTATACAATTTTGTGTTCAGCATTAATTATTCAATGAATTTTATTTTGTGTTACGTCTGAATCTTATTCTCTTGCTATTAATTTTAATGTGAACCAAATACCAGCAGAGCTGTCATTTTAATTAGGACAGCTGTTAACTGTAACAGTAAGTAAAACTTTATACTTATGTAGAATTGTAGATTTAATTGCATGACTGAGAATTGCAGATTTAATGGGGTGATTGCAATTTGCAATTCTTTTAATGTGTATTCTTTGCTTTGTGCATAGTGCCTGGTTTTGGCATTCCATGTATTCCATATAATTAAAACTAAATCACTTAGTTTAAATCTTACTGCAATAGTAGCTTACAGCTATCACCTATGCAGTGTGTGCACTCGTCTTAGGTTTTGTTTGAAGAGACATGAGCTATAGCAGGGCTCAGTAATTTTCTGGCAAGTCTTATAATCACTCTCTATTACAGAAAGTACACAATAATCTCTTTCTGAAACTAGAGTACCTTTATTTACTCACATTTTCATCAGGTCCAGCAGAAGTTCCACTAAGGCCAGGATTCAATTTTTATCTCTATGGCTGCTAACAGTCATGAAAAAATAAAACCAGTGCTCCCCAGTGGTTGTCTAGATTGGGAACTTCAGTGGGACTTTTTGGTACTTTAATCTAAAGCTGATTCAATCAGGTATTAGACAAAAATACCAAAAAAAAAATAGCTGAAGCACACAATATATACAGATGTTGGGCGAGCTGAATCAAACTAATATGATGCCTCTTTTGGGCATGTGCTGTGCTTGGCACAGGGGTGCACCAAGCTTAAAGTAAATCACTGTTTTGGGGGATTTTTTCCATGTTTCTAAGCAGCCTATGTGCCTAAATATATTTTACCTTAATTTTAAATTAGTTTTAATTACATGGAATATACTGGAATATATGAAATTCCAAAATGAAACAAGTATAAAGGAAGATATGCACATGTAAAAGAATTTCAAACTGCATACTTAACTTCTAAGCATTGCCAAAGGAGATTTAAAATCACCTGGCTAAAACATCAGTCAAACACTACCAAATGTTTTAGCCATGATGGTCCAGGTATTTTGTGAGAGGCAAGGATTTTGCGGGGGGATATCTTTTATTGGGCTAACTGTGCAGTTGGAATAAAGTTAAACATGTTTTCAAAAGCAAAGCATTTTTCTTCAAGCCTGAGGAGGAAAGCAAGTGCAGAAATTTTTAAGAACAGTGGGTAGAATGTTGAAATTTGAGGGGGGATAAATTTCCAGGGGTAGCAGGCAAACAATTAGCAGAAGAAAAGCAGTTTAATTACTGGAAGATCAAAAGGGAGGAGGGTCATTATTACCAGCAGTGTGTAGGAAGAAGTTCAGGAATGGGATACATTCTAGTATGTCATAAAATCAATATCAATGTTCAGTCCTTGGTTCCTAGTGTCCAGCCAGTTTATGAATTTTTCTTCCCAAGTTTGCCTTTTAAAGGTTTTTGGTATATTTCCCTTGAGCACAAGTATAGCAAGGTTAGAGAGTAGTTCTTCTGTGAAAAATGTGCTCCTACTGATATTTGTGTGTCCTTTATATTTTTTTGATGTGAGAGTTCATTCTGGTACCTAGTTACTGCTTCTTTTCACTCTTGTAGTGACCATGAGATGATTAGGTGCATTGAATCAGATCTGTCAAATTCATGTATAGGATCCATGGACTTTGATGGGTTCATTCTGGGGGATGTTGATTGCAGCATCAGTGGAGATCTGCTGACAGATGAAGCATCTATTAAGACAAGGTTGTCCCGATTTGGTGTTTTTGAACAGTGGGGAGTTTGCTTCTGATGACAAGCTGGGCAAGGTTATAGGCATTTCCACAGAGTCAGTAGAATCAGAGCACTTAAAAACAATTAAAGTTTGCATTTTAAAAGAGTGATTCAGAAAGCTGAGAGATACTTAGAAGTAGGCCTGTGCAAATAGGGAAGTATTCAATTCAAATTTGGGCGATTCAGAGTGCAGTGATTCAATTTGGAGATTCAGATCACTGTCCTGAATCGATTCAGCTGAATCAGCTTTGGAAGATTTGGCACTGATTCAGAGAGATTTGGTGTTTCAGCCCTACACTAAAATGGGCAATCACTGAAATATTTATAACTTTGTCATTTTTTTGTCATATTTGGATTAAAACAGCAGGGATGATAGCTGCTTCAGGGGGGATGCAACCTGCCAAGTTTCAAAGAGGTATGTGCAGGGGTTTCTCGGAAACTGCACCTCAAAATGCTGAAAGCAGAACTCATGTCACTTGTGTGTGTTAAGGCAGATTTGGATGAAAACAGCAGGTATGGTAGCCTATAACAGGAGGCCTTCTCAGTGCCAGTTAGATTTCTTCCTGCCCACCTGTTTCTGGGCCAGCTCTGGACCCCTCTTTTGCTCAGGCAGAAACAGCTCACAAAAGGGACAGAACGGCTGTGAAGAGACATTCACTTTTGATTCACATCTCAGGTTGTACAAACAGAATAAAGTGGGGCAAAATGGTGTGTGGGTGGGAGGTGTTGCTCTCTATGTTAAGGAACAATATACATCCTCTATAATTAAGCTGGGATAAAAGGAGAGCCAAACCGAGGTACTGTAGGTCAGGATACAAGGGGATTGGGGGGGAATGGGACTTGATAGCGGCAGTCTACTACAGACAGCCACACCAGGAGGATGAGCTAGATATGGAAGTCTCCAGACAGTTCTCAGAGGCCATATGGTTCAAGAGATATGGTTGTCATAGGTGACCTAAACTACCCTGACATCTGCTGGGAGGAACAGTCAGCCAAATCTAACCATTCCTAAAGAATCTTAACCTGCATACAGGACCTCCACCTAACACAGGAAGTGCTGTATTGTATAGTGAGGATCCCACTAGGGAAAACACCTTGCTTGACTTGATCTGGTGGGGAATCTTCAAGTACAAGGTAACCTAGGGGACAGTGACCATTGATTGATTGAATTCACTAACTTGCAAAGGGTGGGTAAACTAACTAGCAGGTCTGAAGTGCTAGACTTCAGAAAGGCTAACTTCAAAGTGCTTAGGAGATTAGTTAGCGGGACATTAAAGCTCAAGAGAATTGGTGAAATGGGGGTCCAGGAAGGGTGGTTGTTCCTCAAGAGAACAATCCTATGGATACAGAAGACAATCCCTTTGTGCATAAAAGGGGGCAAAGGGGTCAAGAAGCCCTCTTGGCTGAATAGGGATGTCCAGGAAAGCCTAAGGGCAAAGAAAGAGGTATACAGGCTGTGGAAACAAGGGGTACCTACCAAGGAGGAGTATACCTCCCTGGATCACACTTGCAGGGAATCAGTTATGAAGGCCACACCAGGTTAGAATTTAGGTTGGCAACTAATATTAAGGACAACAAGAAGTCCTTCTTCAGGTACATAGGGAATAAAAGGAAGGCACAGGGTAGCATAGGACAAACTAAGGCAATTGGTGACAGAGAGGGGGACAATGCTGAGCTCCTCAATGAGTTCTTTGCATCTGTATTCCTAGACACAGACAAAGACAAATCTCCTAATTGGATCATAGATAGACACAGAAGGGACACCAGCCCACCAACTGTGAGGACAGACTTAGTGATGGAGCACTTGGAGGGGCTGGATGTGTTCAAATGAGCGGGTCCAGATGAACTTCATCCAAGGGTGCTGAAGGATTTGGCCAGTGTCATAGAAGAGCCACTGGCATGGTTGTTCCAGCACTCATGGTGCTGTGGTCAGGTTTCAAAGGACTGGAAAAGGGCCAGTCTGGTCCCTATCAAGAAGGGGAAGAGGGAGGGACCAGGAAATTATAGGCCAGGTAGGCTCACCTCTATTCTTGGGAAGACTCTGGAAAAAATCATTAAGGATCACATTTGTGGAAGCCCGGCAGGGAAAATAATGTTGAAAGGAAATAAGCAGAATTCATTGCAGGCAGATACTGCCTGATTTACCATGTTCCTTTTTATGACCAGGTCACAAAATGCTTAGACACGGGAGTCAAGGTAGATGTCATCTACCTAGACTTTAAGAAGGCCTTTGATAGAGTATCTCATTCTGTTATTGTAAATAAACTGACAGGCTGTGATGTAGATGATTACATGGTCAGGTGAGTGGCAAATTGGCTTAGGAGTCACACCCAGAGACCAGTGGTGGACAGGTCAATATCAGCCTGGAAAGATGTGGGCAGTGGAGTCCTGCAAGGCTCGGTCCTTGGACGGGTGCTATTCAATATTTTCATCAGTAACTTGGGTAAGGGAGAGAGAGCACCCTGTCCAAGTTTGCAGATGATACCAAATTATGGGGCAAAGTTAACACACCAGAGGGTAGGGAATGGATCCAGGCAGATTTGGACAGGTTGGACAAATATACAGAACAAAATAGGATGCAGTTCAACAAAGACAAGTGTAAAGTGCTGCACCTAGGCAAAAAGAACCACCAACACACTTACAGGCTGGGGGATGACCTTCTCAGCAGCACAGCAGCAGAAAGGGATCTTGGAGTCATAGCTGACTCCAAGATGAACATGAGTCATCAATATGACAAAGTGATCAACAAGGCTTATCACACTTTATCAGGCATGAAGCATGACAAACAGGTCCAGGGATGTGATGCTTTCTCTCTATGCGGCACTGGTTAGGCCACAGTGGGAGTACTGCATCCAGTTTCAAGAGGGATGCAGAGAATCTTGAGAAGGTTCAGAGAAGGGCCGCTTGTATGGTCAGAGGCCTGCAGGTAAGGCCCTACAAGGAGAGACTGAGGGACCTAGATCTCTTCAGCCTTTGCAAAAGAAGGCTGAGACGTGATCTTGTGGCTGCCTATAAATTCATCGAAGGAGGGCAGCAGGGAATAGGAGATGCTCTATTTCCTAGTGCACCCCCTGGAGTAACTAAGAACAATGGCCACAAATTGATGGAGAGCAGATTTAGGTTGGACATTAGAAAGAACTTCACAGTAAGGGTTGCCAGAATCTGGAATGGGCTTCCAAGGGAGATGGTGCTCCCCGCTACCCTTGGTCTTCAAGTGGAGACTGGACAAAGCACCTAGCTGGGGGTCATCTGACCCCAGTGCTCTTTCCTGCCCATGGCAGGGGGTCAGACTTAATAACCTACTGAAGTCCCTTCCAACCCTAACATCTACGAATTTATGATTCCAGAAATGCAGCCACATGCCTGCAGTGGCTCAGGCCAGAAGCCAGGAGTGAGGAGAAGGGGGGGGGGGGGGAGGTGGAGGTGCTAGAGCACATCTCCCTGCTCAGCTGGAGCAGACAGCTTGGACCAAGCCTAGCTCACCCATCTTGCAGGAGGGGAGGGTTTGCAAAGATGTGCAAAACATCCTGGGAGTTCAATTGAATCTGAAGGGGATATGGGGGGGACAGAACTGTAATAAACCCATTTAACTTAAAGCAATTAAGTCTGATACTACATGCACCCAGGTTTATCTTAAACCACTTCCACCCACTTTGAAAGTGGTTTATGTGCACTGAATTTTGGTTGTGTTACAGATTTCAACAAGTTTCTGATCACTTATACTAGTTTATGTGTAATTTCTCTCCCTAGCCCCTGAGCCTAGGCAAATCAAATTTTGTAATTGATCTACTAAAAGCACATAGAGCTAACAGAGAGAGAGTAGGAAGTAAGTCTAGAAGAAGGTATAAAGTTACGTGCCTGGCAATATCTGTCTGTCTGCTTTTAATTGTTTCCATAACTTAGTGCAGTGGTTCTCTATGTCCCCATCAAGCCATCCTTTGGAAAATGCCAACTCTAAGTTTTGAATTTTTTTTTCCTGTTTACTGCAGGAAAATAATAGAGCAATTATTCTATTACAAAAGATTCAGAAAGAACATAACAGGTTAGAATATTTTTAACGCAATGGATTCCTGTTTGAAATCTGTGGGATTATTTTGTGAATCATGTAAGCAATTATATGATGAACTGTGCTAACTAATATATGAGTGGGAATTCATATACACTAGGGCTGGGTGAAACATCATTTCATTTCGATGTCCATTTTGCTGTTTTGAAGGGATAGTGTTTCATTTTGTCATTTCATTTAATTTCAAAGCACTGTCCCATTTCATTTTGCCAAAACCGTTTCACTGTTTCAACAAGTTTTGATGTTTTGCTTATAGGCTATAATGAGGAATCATGAAAATGCCTTCAACTTTGTCATTTCTTGCCTGATTTTGGTTGAAAATTTCAGGGACAGTAGCCCCTTCTGAAGGTACGAAGCTTGCAAGTTTCAAGGAGATAGGTGCAGATGTTTCTGGGAAACTGCACCTCAAACTGTTCAAACCAAAAGTCCTGACATTTGCTAGCAGCAGCAGCCTCTTCTCATACAGCGCTCAGATCCAGTGGCTCACACTCCCAGGAGGAGTCCAGCACAGCCTGGCAACCCTCCCAGGGGTATGAGCTCCTGGATCTGCATCCCAGATGAGCGGAGGCTCAGAATGCTTTTCCCACCTGGGACTGGTGCTGTGCTCTGCACCAGACAAGATTGCTGCTGCTGCCACTGCCTGAGCCTCCACTCAATCAGCACAAATTTGGGGGCTCACACCCTGGGAGGAGTCTGGCACAGCCTGGCAGCCCTCCTGGGGGTGCAAGCCCCCAGATCTGCACTCCAGATTAGAGGAGGCTCAGGCTGTCTCTCCCACCAGTCTCACCCCCTGCTCAACTCCAGCTCCCCCTATGTGCTCCCCGCCTGACTCCAGCCCCTGTGCGTGGCCCCTGCCCACTCCAGCCTCCCCATGCACCCCTTCCCGGCTGCAGTGCCCCCCATGCACTTGCCATCCAGCTCCAGCCCCCACCCCCTGCAGCCCCTGCCTGGCTTCAGCCCCCCTGCGCACCCCTCACCAGCTCCACCACCCCTTCCCCCCTGCATCTTGTCAGAAACAGCAGCTGTGCTCTTGGCCTTGTGGCACAGCTCTCCTGCATGGTAGAAGGCAGCGTGTCTCAACCTCAGCCACCAGGTTCCCATGCAGTCTCTGCCACAGTGCACTGCTACGGCCCAGCTTAGGACAGCACTGCATGGCCATGTGCTTTCGGGGAGCTCCAGGCTGTCACCTGGGGCTGTGTGCCACTCGCATAGACCACTGGCCACATCAGCCTGGGTCCTGCATTCATGAGCCCTGTGCAGTCTGGCCAGACCCCTTCTGTGTGCGCAGGACCCGAGCTGGGTCCAGTGCTGGGTACAGCCCATGCCGAGTGCTGGGAAAACTGATGCTGCTGCTGGCTCCAGCCAGCAGCCACAGCATGCTGTTATCCCTTGCAGAGATAGAGCCCTTGGGGAGGGCAGTGGAGCTGTGCCAGACTCCTCCTGGGGCTTGTGGCCCCTGAATGTGCATGCTGGATGACAGGAGGAGCCTGCTGGGAACAGCACTGAAGCTTAACTTAGAAACTCAAAATGTTTCAAATTTTTGTAAACATTTTGAGTGCCCTTGTTTCATTTTGAAGCTGTTTCGAAGGCTTTTGTTTCATTTTGATTTTGCTGTTTTGAGTTTGAAATACATCAAAACAGCTTTGAAGCAAAACACAAGGCAAAATTTTGCACAGCCCTAATATACATCCTTAAAAGAATCTCAGAGTGATGTGGGACCTTGTTTGAGAATCATTGTGTTCGGTTTATCAAAGCATTTCATTTTTTTTTTCTCTAAATATGGCCAGTTACAATTATTTGTATCTATTTAGTTGAAATAAGCACTAGACTCAGAGAATCCTTTGATTTTCCTATAGCACAGTACTTTGTTGCAACAGGCCATTATAATCATATATCTCCCCTTAAATATAATTAGTTTATCTTAATCTTGGCATCATCCTAAAGCTGTTATTTCCCTCTGGTAATGATGTATGTAAACATAGTTACTATGTTTCAGTGATCTGTTGGCTAGATCCAAAATTTATGACAATTAACATCAGATTAAACTGTAAATGTAACACAACGCTGTGTGATGATTCAATTCTGATAATTATGTTATTATGACACAATTCATTATTTAATACAAACAACTACTTTCCATGTATATTTTTGCTCTTATAATATGTGTATTTATATATGTGTTTCTGATACATAAGAACGTTCTTTTTATTCTGTAGGGCTAAACTGTGAAAGTAAACTATGAACTGTTTCAAATATTTTTTTGTGATCAGAGAGTGAGTGATTTATATATATATTTGCATCAGAAAGAATGATTTATTTTTGCCTTTCATATAACAGCTTAGAAAATAAAATTACTGTAGAGCTTTGCTTACAAGCATTGGCTTCATTAACCTGAATCCCTCCTTTGGCTTTAAAGAAAAGCCATCCTCAATTTAAAGATAGGGATACTGATCGTGTTAATGACCCTAGCAATAGGGTGAAAAAGGTAACTGTCATAAATTTGGGTGCAACGAGGAGACAAAAGAGAGTCCTTTAAAGAGATGAATTTATGGAAATGTTTACTTAGAGTAGGAACTGATTGATGCACCTAAATAATAAAGACCCCTTTCATTGCAAAAGCAGCATAGTATGTTCAATTGGTTTTGGCTCTTATATTAATAATTACATTACAAGAAATCATGTTTTGATTTTTATCAGTTGCTACATATGCATTTCCAGTGTGGCCAGCTGAGTATGGAAAATTTGGATCAAATGTAATACATATTTCTACTCTACAACATTTGGATCAAATGTAATACTCTTTCTATAGGTTCTTATGTCACCTTCTTGAATTGAAAATTATATTCCTGGTACAGGAATATTTTTTGCCAACTTGAAAGCATCTAGCTTCTCTAAATAATCCCTAACCTCTTCTGCCATTACTCTAATCGTTAGTTGTTTTACCCTTTTTTGCTGCCATCTGCTTTTATCTATTGGTAGCTACCCCTATCCATGAAGACTGAAATAAAAAGGGAGTTAAATACTTCAGCCTTTTCTACATTATATGTAACTAGACTGCCTTTCACATTCCATAGAAGACAGACTTTTTTTTTCTCTTCTTTCTCTTGACAAACTTGTAGAATCCCTTTTTATTGTCTTTTATGTCTCTTGCCAGTTGTGTCTCAAATTGGTCTTTGACCTTCCTAGTTTTCTCCCTGCATGTTTGTGTTATACTCTTACACTCTTGCCTGATACTATGACATAGTTTCAACCTTTTAGAGGATTCCTTTTTGAATTTCAGGGCATAAAGGATTGTTGTCTAGCCAGAAAGAATCTTCTATTGTACTTGTCATATTTGCATCTTATTGGGGTAGCTTGCTCCTGTGCATGAAAGGGTGTCCTTAAAGCACATCCAGCTCTCCTGGACTCCCTCTCCCCTCAAGAATTATTTGGCAGGGAATCCTGCCCACCAGTTCCCTGTGTTTGTTAATATATGCATTGTTGAAGTACAGTGTCCTTATTAAGTTACTCTCCTTCCTTCTTCCCTTTACTTATGATCTTGAACTCTATTGATTTCATAGTTACTGTCACTCCAGTTGCTTTTCACATTTTCAACCAATTCCTTACTTCTTGTAACTAGCAAATTGCAAAAAGCTCCTCCCTAGTTGGCCTGTTTGCCATTTTTATGAAAAATTATCCCCAAAATACTGTAAGAATTTGCTGTCTGTATACTGCTGTGTTTTCTTCCCAGGAGTTATCCCAATAATTAAAGTCCACCAAGAAAAACAAGTTCTGTTATTTGGAAGCTTCCCTCAGTTGTTTTAAAAAGACCTCATTCACCTCCTAATTTGACAACCTGTAGCAAATACCCACCATGACATCTTTTTTCCTCTCTTCTGACCTTTACCTAGAGGCTTTAAACAGGCCTACCTTCTAATTTGTACTGTGTCTCTGAGTACATAGACCAATACCTCCCCTTTTTCACCCTGCCTATTCTTCCTAACAAGTCCATCCACTACTCCAGTCATATAAACTCTCCCACCCTATCTCCATAATCCCAATTATAATATAATTTTGTGATTGTACTAGGATCTCAGATTCTTCCTGTTTGTTCCCCATGCTTCTCACATTGGTATATACACATTTCATGTATCAAAATTATTGTCTTATCTTCTCCCTGAGAACATTGCTAAGTATTCCACTCTTGCTTCCTTACACTAAATCAGTATCCTGGTTCGCAGGGTTTTTACTTACTTTCAGATTTTCATCTCCTTCCCCTGGTGATCCTGGTTTAAAGCCCTTTGCACTACATTAGCAAGTCTGTACCTAAATATTCTTGTTCCTGTATTCATTATATTGACTCCATCTCTTTCCAGTAGTCTATCTTCCTGCAACACTAGCCCATAGTTAAAGAAGCCAAAACTCTGTTAGTGATACCATCTATCAAGCCACAGGTTGATCTCCAAAATGCATCTTTTTGCTGGGCCTTTACATTTAACTGGAAGAATCAATGAGAACACCACCTGGGTCCTTGCTCCTTCACCCCTACACCACCCAGAGTCATTTCTGATCTATTCAGGGTCACAGCTACAAGTACCCATATGATCTGAGTCTTTCACGGCAAGCCGTACAAAAAAAGGCTGAAGGATCTGGGACTCTTCAGCATGAAGAAAAGAAGGCTGAGAGGAGACCTGATAGCAACTTACTGCTATGCTATTGGAGTAAATCAAGGGCTTGGTGAGTAAGTGTTCACCAGGGCACCCAAGTGTAAAACTAGGAGTAATGGCCACAAACTCCTGGAAGACCGATTCAGGCTCAACATTAAGGAAAACTTCTTCACAGTCAGGTTGTCCAGACAGTAGAATAAGCTCCCTCCAGAGGTGGTGCAATCATTTACCCTGGAAATATTCAAGAGGAGACTAGACAGTCACCTTGCCGGGGGCATAACCCCCAGTTATGTTTCCTGTTTGGTGCAGTGGGCTGGACCCAGTTATCTTCCAAAGTCCCTTCCGGCCTTACAATCTATGAATCTATGAATGTTTCATGCTGATATGAAAGATGCATCATATGAATCCTTAACACTGCCCCCTACTTTGCTTCTGTCTTTATTCATCTTTGAAACTGTCTGTTTTATATTACACCATTAATTTCATGTCACTCAGCTTGTTCTTACAGAGTCCAGGCCATTGAGAACATTGTAATTTTCATGTTAGCTAACTAATGGATGCCACACCTTAAATTTTGCAATCTGAATGCTAATAGAACATTTAACATATAGTGAAAACTATGCTAGATGAAAATGGAAAAGTTTTTGTAGGACATCTTTCTTTATTTTAAATTCCCTATCCCCTTTATGTCTGTGTGGCTGCTTGCTAAAATCGAGCATCATTTTAGTTCAGTGCCCAAAACATACTGTATTAACTCAAATCCAAAATGAGATTTTTCTCTATTTAACATGGGGGAAAGCCCCTGTCCTTGGATCTGAGTATGAGGTGGGGGATGAGGGAGGGCAGGCAGCTTCTGAGGCTGTTTCTTGCCTCCCCTGCAACTCTACTCCCTGTCTTTCCCCTGTGCAGCCTCTTCCCTGTCCCCACCTTTTCTATGCAGCCTTAGGCTTCTTGTCCTCAATCCCCCTACTACCTCTTCCAATGTCTACCCCTCTCTCCCTGCTCCCCCCATGCCTTCACCCCCACCCCAGAGCTACCATAATGCTGCTGGTACTACCAAGCCAGGCTAGGGCCATGCTCTGTGCTCCAGGTTGGAGAGGCCAGATCCTCCTGAAACAGAGCAAGGGTAAGGAGTATGGCAGAGGGTAGGGAGAACAGAAGGTCTTGTGGGAGAATGGAGGAAAAAAGGGAGCAGGGGGCTCAAGGCTGTAGGTGGAGGAGGCAAGTGGTGAAAGGGCAAGGGGAAGGAGCCAAGTAGATTGATCCTTACCACGGCCACCACTGCCTCTCTGCACACCTGATCCCTACCACCTGCCATCCAATACTCCCCACTGCCTTCCCCATCACCTGTTTCCTACCACTTGCCCCCCTGCAACCTGCCCCCACCACCCTACTGCCTGGCCCTGCCACTGTTTTCCCTACTAGAGCATTGGAGGGGATGAAATTAAGATGACCCTCCAATAATGAGTTTCTATACATGGAGAAGTATAACAAATATTTTTACATGTATAGAATCTAATTATTGGGAGGATTGTCTTAAATTCAGAGTCATCTTGGATTTGAGTAACTAAGATAAATATGAATATATTTATTTTTCAAATAGCCCAGAGAAGCCCAAAGAATAAAACTGGGACGAAATAAAATACAAAGAAGGGTGTTTTCTCATCTTTTGATTTGATTTCTGTGATACATCGAAGCACAATGCACTTGCATTTTTATAACCTGGTAGCTCAGTTGAGGAAAGAGGGAAAATATATTCTATGGTGGTAAATGTTGTCTGCCCAGGGAGGATGGCCCATATGGGAGAATGTGACCATGATGCCCTGAACTAAAAATCCCATGAGGCACTGTGATGACACAGAGGTGTAATCCACTATTGACTAAAATGAAACATCTGTATTCAGTCTGGGAAGCTGAAACACTTAGGTTCAGGTTTAACCAATAAAAAGCAAGATCGCTTATATCAATCTTTCTGATAAAAAATTTTAACTGTAAATTTTTCCAGTAAAAAAAAAAATTGTAAATTTTCTGTTAAAAAAACAAAACATTTTAGTGAAAAGCTCCTGACCAGATCTAGCACCCACATTTCTTATTGCATAAGAAACATAATTCTCTACTTCCATTTTTAAAAAATCTTGGTCATAGTGCTTTGCTTATTTATTAATTTTGCTGTTCCCGTGTATATATTTTTCAATGTAACAATATACTTAGCAGAAAATCTGCTATTTCTTTAAAACTGCCTAACCATTTCCTTGTTGTTATATACATATTGCATTAAGTTTTACTTAACCACACATATTAGTCTGTTATAGGTTTGTGTTAATGTTCATTATAAAATCAAAAGAGGCATACTTTAAAATATAAGACAAAGAAAATAAAATATATTGTGGAAAGTGATCATGAAACGTGATTTTACAAAGTATCTAAAATATCCTAAGCTCATAGCTAGCATGCCATTCAAAAGTTTCATTTTTATACATCTATCAATTTGTAACTGTGCTCCCATTTTGGACAATAATGATTTAAATGGTCTAAAAATGCTTTCATCACTTCAAATAAATCACACAAAAATACAATCCAGTTGAACCTGAAACTGCTCTTGGTTCCTATGAACACTTACATGAATTACAACAATCTTTCAAAGTGTTTTTTTCCCTCTCTCTAGATAATGTCATTTTGTTCTGAGGGGTGATATAGCTTTTAAATAAATTCATTTTAAACCCATACAATAAAGTTTCTGAAAGTTATACAGTAGTATGAACTAGGCAGCCTTAAGTTTTTCTGATAATACTCTAAAAACAGAGCTGTCAAACTTTTAAAACCTAACTATAGAAATCAAAGTAACATTTTCATTCAATAACAGTGATTTTAGAAAAAATTGAAATATGGCAATAGAAGACAGAAATGTCTACATATAATACTGTCAATTAAGGCAGGTTTCATCAATATAAAGTGTGGATTTTTTTCAGTAGCTGACCTTCTCTTAGCTGTCTGTTAAACATATCATTATTTCCTTTTTTACTTTTAATCCTTTATTTTCTCTGAGGAGATGTTTCAAAAGCACTTTGGCTGTATACTGTATGACCAGGTACAAATGCTACACTTTTACCAGTAGAAGGTAATGGAAACCGGTCTACACTTGTAACAGAACAGAAGTTCAGCACACAAAACCAGTCTATACCCATAACAGAAAAGAAGTTAGGCATATGTAAACTTGTTTAAAAATGGTGGAACCCAATCTAAGATTTGACCTATCTACCAAAGCGTGAATGAGTATTCTGTTCTTATGTGTCTTTCCTTATGTTTTTACACCTGGTGTACTGTATCATTGTCAAAAGTTTCTCTAAAGGCTAACTACCTTCTAGTGTCTGTTATCTTGAAAATATAATGTTTCCAATTCTCCCTATCACAAACTAATTATTGTTAAGGGAGAGTAAGGCAAACCATAAAAAGCAGTGTGAAAGGTACAAAGTAATGATGGGGATAGTAAAGTATTTGCTGGATATGTCTATATGTGTATTAATGCACCGTAATTAAGGCTGTAATAATGAGCCGTAATTGGCGCTACTGAGCAGTAGAACCGGCTCATGGGTTGTTGTTTTTTTGTGATGCTAATGCTCAGTAGACTAATTCTACTGTGCACTGGTGCATTAGCACAGTTTTTGCCTGCCATGCTAATACACAGTAGAATTAGTCTACTGCACTTTGAGCATCTTATATAGATGATCCCACTGTGTATTAATAGGAGTGGAAACAGCAGTTTCAAAGCATTTTAGCATCAATTGTTTTCCTAAGAACTCTTATCTCTTCCTATTTCCTTTTATTCCTCAGTTTATAAAGGCTGAGTCATCCAATCAGGAAATAGCAACAATAGCATGTGATTAGATGACTAATCACACCCCAAGTAATGAATAGCCAACAGTTATAAAAAATCCTAACCATTTACAAACAAATCTACAGGCTGCAATGTGTTTACTAAATGATTTAGCATGTATTTAATGTTTTAAAAATACATTCTTGTTATTCAGATTGATGTAGGAACAACCAACCCCCTCTCCCCCAGCTAAATGGACTGGATGATGTATGTTTCAATGATTATTTGACCAAGTCTAGAGCTGAAAGACCCCTTAGGGGATGGTTGCTTTTTCTTTTATACAAGGTATAGCTTGAACCATTTCCTTTTGACCATACCTGATAAAAGTGGTTTTGCACAGAGACTAAAGGTGTGTTCTTATCATGTATTAGTTAACGTGAGATAACGAGGTAAAATCACAGTGAGGACACAGCAATGTTCATTTGACACAAGTTGAAGCCTAGGGAAATTAGAGTAAACCTGAAAATAACAATATTTTTTATCTTCATTAGGATTTTGTCACAAGCTAGTTATTTTATAACAAACTTGTAGTAAGGACATACCTTTAGTATGTAGTAAGAACATACCTTTATAATCCCAAATAAGGCAGAATATTTATTCAACTTGATCTATATTCCACTTGACCTTATAGGTGCTCAGTTGTACATATTCTGTTGTCTGTTGTCCTTTCTAGCCTATTCAACCCATGTAACACTCACTATACTTTGATAACTACTAATGAGAATATTTACTGATATTTTTACTGCCCCTTAAAATTATTTTAATAGATGCAGGGAAAAGCCAATATAAGCAAATTAACATGACTCTAAGAGGAATATACATAGTACAGATCTTCACCTCAACCCTATAAAATATCTTCTGCCTCACATGTGAAGTCAGTTTTAGAGCTATTTATGTTATGTAGAGTGTAGCTTAATATCTGAACTCATTAAATAAGTTCTAAGTGTATGTCAGTGTTAATACTAATCAGGAATGCTTAGTGACAACTAGCTATGCATGCATATTTATAAGGTCAGTGTTAGGCCAAAGGCACAGGCAAAATGTAGTTTTGGGTCACACATATATATGACGTATTGTAGTTATTGAACTGCAAAGTAAGCACAGAGGTTTTAAAAAAGAATCCAGTAACTAGTGATTTTGACAGAATGAGTGCTATTTAAAAAGCATATAGACATGTTGGTCAAATTTCCAATCAATACCTTAGCCAAGCAATGTGTAGAGGGATTGCTCTTGCTCTTATTGAAGTCAGTAGGAAATCTGTCCTTGAGTTTAACTGGAACAGAACAGGCCCAGAGCTCTAAATTGTTTATTTGTGATTCTTTCATTTTTTTTCTTGCTTCAGAGTTTGTTTTGATCTCTATGACTCCTGTTGAGAGAAATGCATCATAAATAAATTAGAGAGAAATATCATATAACAGCTGGTTCCTAATGTCATTTAGAACACAGGGACCTGATTCTATCATAATTACACCACTGTAAAGCCAGGTTAATGTGATTGTCTTCATTTCCATGACCTGTCTTACACTGCTTCACCTGACAGTAGAATTTGGTCCTTGATGATATCATGAATTTGCTTGTGATGTCTATATTGCTGATAATCTGTTTTCCTACTTTTATAGACAAGCACATAACAAGTGCATTTTCAACCATTAATTAAAGTGTCCAGTACAATTTGATCTGACTTTATCTTGTGTTTCCACTTTCAATACGATAACTGTTCAAAGTGGCTAAACTACAGCCAACCTATCACACCTGCTTCTTCTGTTTACATATTGTGAAGCACATCAGTGAGAATTTTCCCACAGAAGAAATAACAAAATTAAAGCGATACCCCTTAATAGGCTCCAAAAAATAACAAAATTCAATTTCCTATACCATTTTCTTTCATTTTTCATTTGTTTCCCAATATAAGAATCTTGGGGCATTTTATAAACCTTAATTAAGTGCCCCAAGAAGACTTTATGTGAAATGACTTGATCAGGGTCACGCAAATGGCATTTGGCAGAGTTAAAAATATAATGTACATTTCTTGGCTGCTAGTCTTAGGCTTTTGAAACAAGTCATCTGAATCACAGCCTCATGGCAAATCTAGTTTATCAAAACCTGAACAAACCAGGATTAAAATAATTAATAAAAATGAAGTACAAACAAAGCAATAAAACTTTATTTTCAGACCAAGCAAAATTATATATTTTAAATTTTACATATCATTATTCTCATCCAATTACTCATCCAATCTCTAAATTCTTATTTATTTTCATTACTGAGCTTCCTGTTCTGTCCTTAGAATATACAGTGGAATATGCCACATCCTAAACCATACATTATGCGGCTCTTGATATCCTCCAGCGTGTCTCCCTTTTTACAAAGGTGTCTTCTTTTCACACCTGTCTCATAACAAATGGATATGCTGGGCTTCTCTTTTCCTTTAAACAGCACTGCACCTGATTCCTTACTCCTCTCTCTCCAGCTCCATTTTCTATCCATCTAGCTACTCCCCTTCTTCTCCTGACAGTGTCCCTCTTAGAACTCCCACATTTCATCACTTCAGCTTTCACATTGATAATCCCATACCTACAGATTTTCTCCCTTTCATACAGTAGCATAAACAGGATGGGGTGACTAGGGCATCCTCCCCAGGTGCCGACTATTAAGGGGGCACAGAGATTCCCCTCTGCTGGGAGTCTTTTCCACACTGTGGCAGCCCTGGGTTGTCCCTGCCACGGACCACAGGAGCCAGGTGGGGCAATACCACAATAAGCAGTGTATCTGGAGGGAGGGGGCGGTACAGGGTGAGTGGAACAAGCAGAATGATGTTTCCTTTTGTTTACCTAGGAAGCCTTTGCCAGAGTAGGCACAGCCCTGCACCCAATATATATAGGGAGCAAACAGGAATCCCTGTTTGCTCTCTCTCCCTGCCACACACATAATGTGTGTGTGCGGGGGCAGGGGGACAGGGAGAGAGAGCAAATAGGGCACTAGGTTTGCTTACAGGGAGTCCATCCAGCATTACAGCTTCATCATCCCAGGAAAGTAAGCTACTATCTTTTCCCTCCCCCATCTACAGCGGTCAATATAACCCTGAGTCCTGTTCCCCCCAACCCTAGGTACTCAATGTTTTGCTTTTTTGCAACTGCAATGTTTTGTGTTTTTTTTATACTCTTGTTTTTCTGAAGATGCAAATAAGTTTAATCCCAAGCCAACCAGAAACATTTCCTTTTTTTATTTTTTCAGGGTAGGGGCCTGTTTTGTGAGTTTTTTGCCTTGTTTTGTTTTTTCAGGCCTGTTTTGCATTTCATTTTTGCATTTTTGTTGCATGTAATGTGACGGGGCAAACTCCTAGACCTGTTCACAGTGCCAGCCTGCCACCTGTCTTTGGGCAAGATGCCCGCCTTCCCCCTCTCCACACCTTGTTGTTAAAATAATTAAAATGTTAGTTAGGAGGAAGGCTGCCCCTTCAAGTGCCCTGCTGGTCATCGACAGTAAACACATGACTTCTACCTCCCCTTTCATGTCCCATGCCTCACAAATGACATATCGGTGATAGATATTCAATACTCTGGCTTGAGGCTGTCATGTTTGAGTTTCATTTGCTAAGTTAGAGTGCTGATGCCAGTAAACCAAAAGATCTAGTAGGATTGCAAACCATAAAGCCCCTCAGTATTAGTGGCCTTTATTTCTTTGCTGAAGGTAGCATTGCAACTGGAGTTTATTAAAAGTTGTTCTCCACACTTAGAAGCTTGTTGTCTGCAGTGATAAGTATTGAAGGTGCCAATCACAAGGTTGACCTCTTGAACCCACTGAGGGCAGCCAGATGAATAATGTATCTGGGTCAATTGAATAGGTATCTAGGTCGCTTGAATATGTATTTAGGTCACTGGTGCAAAAATGTAATTGGCAATCAATAATTATTCACAATTGGCATGAGGTGATTGGTCATTGCTGACTATAAATAAGAGCAGATTCCGCCATTAAGCGGAGAACTTCACGCGCACATCTTGGAGAGATCATCAGCAGATTGGCCACCTGCAGACACCTTCTCCCCACCAGCCATTCTTCATTTGGTGTATCTTGTTCACCGGTTCGTCTGATCGTTTCGTCAAAGAGCTCTCGGAAAGTTGATCGAAGTGCATTCCCTTATATGAGCTGTTGACCAGTTCTGGGACTATTGAGTCGGGCAGCCGCACCTATCCCGGGCTTCGGCACCAGGGTAGAAAGCAAGGGCTCGGCTCAAGAACCTCATGAACCAACAGACCCCTCTAGTTTGTTTCTTATTCATGCACTGTAACTGAACAAAGCCAGCTATCCTACCTATGCTACGACCACCTGTAGCGTAAGTAAAATAAACCTTTGTTATAACTAATACGCTGACCTGACTCCTCCTCGCCGCTAATCCCCACCTGTCCGGTTATCGATCCCTTCTACACCAAGCCGGTCGTGCCGACCCAGGCTCGCAGGTCAAGGGCTACGCCGGTTACGTGGTGCAACAGAGGCCAGCCCAAACTCAGTACAGTGTTAGGCCTCTCTCATTCTGCCCTGTTCAGGACCTCACACATACCGCACCCCCTCTCACTTGGACCTTTACCACTCTGCCTGCTTTCACCAAGCCTCACACTCAGGCGTCATTACTGGGCCTCATTCACACTGCAATGATCCACTGAATGACCATGTAGGCCATCAAGCTTTACCCTGCACTCCTTGGCTAGACCTGGAACAGCCTCTTGGACCTCTCCCATGACCCTCATCTGCACAGTGGCCAGGCAATTCATCAAACACTGGACTAACTCTGCCCCTGGCCCCTCACCAAGTGACACAACTCGCAGTTCCCTAATTGGGCCACTGACTCACCCCTTCTTCTTGCTGCTCCCTCTGAGCTGCCTCACTTGGTCTCTGGCCCACTTGAGGCCTCAGGTGCCCAAAGACTTACCTGGACCTCTCTGCCCCTTTCTCCCAGGCTCTAAACTCCCCTTGACTGGGGCCTCAACACACTCACCCCTTCCTAGGGCTGCAGAGTCTTACATCCCAATGGGCCCAGGTGCCCCTGCACAGGCATGCCTGGCCTCACTACTTCTCTTCAGGGTCTCCCACCCCTATGGGGTCAGGTGCCTCACATATGCATACCCATCCCCATTCCACCTCCTTTCATTCCTGTTTCAGTCAGGGCACAAATTCAACTATTATAATGCCCTGACATTCTTTAAACTGTAGATGAGACCTCAAACAATTGTCATTTCTTCAAGACATTCCAGTTTTTGCGGTGAACCCAGATAATGAAGATGACTGACTCCAAAACCTGCTTTAGACATACAATCCTACCATATGAAAATTGGAAATTGACAATGATTGTTTTCAGCAATTTCATTAAATCTGTTAATGATTCATCACAGGTTTGGAAAATGGCATTGCCTGCAAACGGTGCTACCATAAGCTAATGCAGAAAAAGCAAAAAACAAACAAGCGGGAAAAAAAAGAATTATTTGGGCACAAATCAAACTACGGCAGGTTTTGTAGCACTTTTTAACCTAACAAAAACAACTTATTGCTCAATTATTGTATATAAGTGAAAGTGTATGAGTCGGAGCTACTAATGTGTAATGTATATAGATAATGGATCATCACATATATTTCTTGGCACATATTTACCTATTTGTAACAGGGCATTAGTTTCAGGCCCTGTTATGGTCCAGGCTGTCCTGGTGGACCAGAGCCTGCAGAGAAACTCACTGTCAGACCCTGGGATGGCAGCGCGATTATCAAAACTGCACAGCTGGTGATTGGAGAATGAACTGCATCCCCTGTGGTCTGTTCAGGCCATGTGGGGCCACATGCACATGAAGCCAGCTTCTATTGGCCAACAGGACTTCTGTTGTAAACTAAAAGGGGCCACCAGCACAAATGAGTTTCCCCAGAAGGGGGAAGCACGAGAGTAGCCAAGCTCATGAAAGCTGTGTGGAAGCATGGAGATAGTGTTGAGAGCCAGAACAGTAAGCCAGAGCTGGGGACAAAGCCAGACCAGGAGAGGACAAACCCCTTGTCACAGAGCACTTAGGTGCCCTGCTCCCTTAAAGAGTGGAAACTGCTAGGGAAAGAGCCCTAGCAGTGAGTGGGGAGCCCCCAGCTGCTGGTTAGCAGGGCAGCTAGAATTGCCCACACCTGCCAGTGGTCAGCTGACTGGAAGGAGCAGAGCCTGGCTCATATAGAAACCCCAGAGCTACGGCCGGGGGAAGGAGCTCTCCCACAGCAACCGAAGGGGAGAGGCCTGGCTGCAGGAACAGCTTCTGATACTGTTGAGGGACGGAGTATTCCCCAGTATGGTTTGAATGATGTTGTAGCCAGATGGCTTTAATTTATGTTGCAGCCCAGGAGCTTGTGTTTTCTTTACTGCTGTATAAAACCAGTGGTTTGGGTGAGGCTATTAGAGGAAGGAGGAGGCCTCATAGGGGACCCATGGGAACATGGGAACCCTGGCACCAGAGAGGGCACAACATTGGGGGTGCACTGACCCCAGCACCAGAGAGGACATAGTGTGAGATTGGGCTGCGGGGAGCCTGGGGAGGACCAGGAGGCCAAATTATAACAAGACTCAGACTGAACAACATCAGTTCCAATTGTGAGGCTTGAGGCATTGTAAAGGGGTGGTTGGAACCACGCATAGCCCATATGGCTAGGGTGCCCCAAAACACCCATTATGACAACCATCTTCAAGTGGGACCCACCAGGTGACCAGGGACCCACAGGGTCCTGAGAACCAATTTTGACTGTGTTCAAGAGGACTTAGAGGCAGCATCCCTATCAATCATTTGATCAAAGACGTGGTGGGTAGGAATCGAGGGTGCACGTTGGGCCAACGTGGCACAGGAAGAGGGCCTTGGGAAGATCATGGCCATCCTACAGGATGCCATCCCCTGACACCCCTCCACAGGAAAGGTGGCACAGAAAGCCATAGTGGAGAGAGAGCTGCCCAGGCTGGTAAATAAGAAAAATTTAAGTGCTCAATCACAGGGTCAGGATAGACTTAGTTAATTCATTGGGGAGCCAGCAAGTGAAATTACCCAACCACAGTAGGCTTAATGAAAAAAAGGAAGAAGATGCACTAGCCTATTAAGGAAGTACTAATAAGATTGAGGGATGACCAGCATATTAATTAATTAAATATAAAAGAAATGATTAATTAAATGCTGATAAACTTGTTAATTGATGGAATGAAAATAAGGATCATTTAAGTAATAATATGTGTTATTTGATGCATTAGCTGATTTAAATAAGGACCAACTGAACAAGGATAAACTCATTAATTGATAAGAGATAAAAGAAGAACAATTGAATGATGATAAACATATTCACTGGGATGCTTTAAATAAAGGCCAAGTTACTATAGGGACCAGTGGTGATGAACTTATTAACAGTAGTGATGGACTTACTAACAAGATAATTAATGAGTGGTATGAGCTGGCAAATACTGCTCCTAACTAACCAATAGTTCCTGTGATCAAGAGACCAGGATGACTTGTCAGCACCCAGACACCATGCTGTATTTAACATGAGAATAAGACACCAAGGGGAATAATGAGCCTACACCCATAAATACAGTAAGGCCAAGGTGTAGGGGAGGTACAGCCCTGTGAAGAAAGAACTCATTTTACTTCCTACCACTGACTGTATCAAACACCTCGCCTCCCTTCTTCTTCTTTACTTTACCTGGAGTCCTGGGGGCCTCAGGGAGATGCAGCTGCAGAGCTCCTGCAGCTGGGAACTTGGCTGGCAACCAGAGTGTGACTCCAGCTGGCCAGGCTCTAGTTTTGCCACCATGTGTGCCACCTTGCTTTTTTTGTGTCTATTTTTTGACCCTGGGATCTCCTGGGGTCAAAACAAAACTCTATACTGCAATATAGCAGTGCAGGGAATGCCTGCATATGTGGTGTGTGACACCAGAGATGGGACTTCAGCACCACATGCTGCTTATGTGCATTTGTTTGGACATAGCCTATGGGTCCCCAAACATCAGTATTTCAAGAAGACAGTCTGTCTATCTCCTGAGGGCACTTAAGTTGCTCATGCCTTAGAATAACTGAGCCAAATCAATTGGCTACCTCCAAAATATCCCTCATTAGATTGGGCTTCTCAGCTCAGGATGGCAGAAATTCCCCGTAACAGGCACTGGGACAGATTCTAGTTCCAGCTCATTGGTCTTGTATTTTCACCTTGTAGCATTTCTATTTTGTCTTGGTTTTCTTCTGATAGCCTATATGCAAGTAGGCAGTGTTTCTTTGAAATTCAGAGGTGAAAAAAAAATGTGTAGTGGGAATCCAACATAGTAACCACCACTGGACTCATATCCCTGGAAAAATCACCAGAAATTGAAGGTGTTATTTTTCTTTTTTGTAGCCTTAATCTAGCATTTCAGTGCTAATTAGATAAAGCCTTGCTAGTTGCCATGAAGATGAATTTAAAAGCATCTCCTGAACTTGTAGGTTAACTCCTCGAAGGACTTGACAATTTGAATGTCAGTCTGCTATATTCCTGTATGTGATGAGTCTTACTGCCTTGGCTTTAAGTTCTTCAGAATGGAAACCATCAGGGGTCTACTTATGACTCCCCTTGTAGTTATTTTAATGATGTTTATAGCTTCATATTTTTGCATTGTGCTTTACAGAGTTTTAAGCACTCCCTCCTGGCCCCAAGCAGCTTACAATGTATAAAACAGATGCATAGAAAATAAAGATAGATAAAGGAAAGACTAGGGAAAGGAAAGAAGAAGGTTAAAACAAAAAAAAATAGAATGAGACTTCATATGTCGGAGTGAATTTTTATTTGGTATTCTAAGTGGCAATGAGGTAGGGCAAAAAGGGAAGACGAAGTTACACAAGATTGGAGGTCAGCAGACGGAAAGATCTGTAGGTTCTGACAAAGGAAAGAAATCGAAGAAAGAGCCAACAGGAACATAGCCAGATATGTAAACTGTGTACAGTGTGCTGGCAGACTGCTGGCCTCCTCTTCAAAATGCAATTATCATAGCAGCTCTGTGGTATTTGCTTACCTCCCATCCCTCTGCTCCCACAAACACAAATTATATATTTCTCATCCTTTGTAGCAACCAAGAATTTGTACATAGAAGCAGCCACCAAGGTGGAGAACTGCCAAACTGTTATCCCCTTAAGAAAAACTAAATATGGTGGCATTCACTGAGTAAGCATGCCTGTGTGCCTGACTGGGAGAACACACTTTGCACAGAGGAAAGGGGATGTCACTGTAAGAGAATAAGAGTGGGAAAATAAGGCAGGATATGAAAAGTGGTGATAGTATAGGGTGTGAAAAAAAGTGATTTAATAATATAGGAAGGCTCAGAGCTGTGCAGTCTTAATAGTGAGGCAATAAATTTAAATTTTATGCAGAAAGTCAGGTCTGTTTGTTATGCAAAAGAACAGTGCCACTGAGAGAACTATAAGCCTCCCTTATCAGGGAAGCCACTAGAAGCATAACAATTAATTAATTACTGGGGACAACAAAAGAGAAAACAAAAATGACAGTGACGGCCATAAGTTAGTAACAAATGATCTCAGTGGAGACGCTTAACAGAGAACACCAGCCAGCACCCACTGCCTCTCAAATGTGTCCAAGAGCTAGTGGATGCCTGCAGTGAAACTCGGTCCAGAGATGCATGCAGAACAGTGACAGGAAAATGGTCCTACAGTTACCTGGGTTCCTGGGCTGGTGGGTGGCAAAATTGGCCAGAGCCAAGAGGAGGCTGACCAGTAGTCTTAGGAATTGGTGTGGCCATAGATGAGGAATACCTAAAGGAAAAGTTGTGGGGAGAAGTGCAGCCAGAACTTCGGGAGGAGGTCCTTTAGCAAGAGCAACCTGGCATACTCAAACTATGCATGCACCAGGGTCTTCCTCTGCTGACAGAAGGGGCAGGTGCCAGGGATGTCAGTGAAGCACACAAGATACATTCCTGTGGAGATGGGCCCAAAGGTGGACCAACCTAGGACCCCAGTGGCTCATGGGCTTTCAGTAGAATTCAGGATGGTCTACTGAAGACCCTCCCCCTCACCGAGGGTGTCCTGTCAGTTGGGCTGCCTATACATGTGCTCCAATGCATTCTAAGTAGAACACATCAGAACAGACTCAATTAATTAAGTCTTCTCCACGTTCCTATTAGAACACTGCATTGTCACCGCAGTGTCACATGTAGTAAGCCCCTGTGTGCTTAAAAATGGCCACGGGGCACTTAACTGAATCTCATGCCCTGTCACCTCCAAACATGTATAGGCAACCTTGCTGTCTGGGCAGGGGACACCTTTTGTGCAGGACCTTTTGGATATTTCACAATATTTATTTTTAAAAGTGATAAATATGTCTAGGAGAACAAAGCAGAGACAGGTGGAGACAGAAATGGGAGCTTGGGCATGGACCAGGGGCTTTAACTATACTTCAGAGTCTCTTGCAAATATTGGTATGGTAACTTGCGAGATCAACCATGGGCTTGTCTTTTTTCAGGAGTTAGCTAGTTAGCAGACTAGTGATCTCACTCAAGCTAGCTAGATTAAATGAGTGACTACATTGCAAAATAGTAACTGCATTGTAATTGGCTTGGTAGAGTGATCTGATTAGTATCTAATGAATTGTAATTTGAGCAGCTGCATCATTACTGCACTAATTGCTCAAGTATAGGTACCACTTAGGCTTCAACATGTCATCCATGATGGGCTGTCTAGCATAGACTTAGAGAGCATTAGGTCTTACCTCAAGCTAATTCAAATTACAGCTGAAACTAAAAATACCATGAAGACAAATCCTATGGGGACTATTTGTCTGTTCAGGGGAAGTTAGTGCACAGTAAGCGGGGGTGTGAATCTATAGCATATTAGCTACTCCACTCTAACTCCCTGTGTGTGCTATTGCATTAACCCTGTAAATTCCTACTCTGCCTTACTGAATACATATTTCCCCTCAAAGAAAAGTCTTTAGAGAGTAGAAATGAAAGGGGAAAATGGACAAAAGATCCGAATGGTAGAAGTAAGACAAGGAAGAAAAGCCACCAGAGACAATGCTCGAGAGAATTACTTGAAGTAGAGCTATGCACTACTGCTTTTAGATTGCTTTTGGTACACAGCCTAGCTTGTTTGAATCCACATGCTTCAAAATAATAGAATTACAGCATCCCTATGGAGTGACGTATCAACTTTATAGCGTGCCATTATTTGTTAAACACTTATTTCAGAAACTAGTCAAGTAATGTTTTAGAAAGGTTTAACATAACTTAGGACTATTTTTGGTCAGATGTCTTAGTTATTACGAGACTTAAGGTACATCGTTCAGAGGGAGAGTCCAGATAGATTTTTCTAATCATGTGTACAAAAATGAGTAGGTAAAAAAATCCTTTTTAATGTTATAAAAATCTTTTTTTTTTGTCTTGTGAGGTCAGAAGATATCAAATTTCTTGCCATCTGCAGATTTGTTCAGATACTGTAACAGTCAAACATATCCAGGTTTTTTGGTATTTTTTCTAAAAGTGTTTTAAAAGTTGTTTTCTACCTGCATCTAAATCACAGTTTTATTCACCTGAACAGTTTCTGTTGGACTGTTTCCCAGATTGGAGCCATTTATATACAATATTGTCTTTTTGGCAGAAGAAATACTTGGGGAACTTCATAGAGTTGATTAGTCTTAACATAGAATTAGAAAGTACTAAGAGAGACAGAAATGGATAACTATAATTGTCCGGTGAAGCAGATTTAAAGCAGTGATCTCTTGGGTTTTTCTTTTTTTACTTAGTCCTGTGATATTGAGAAGATATCTTCAGTTCTTGGGTGTAGCATCTGAGAGATTTATGTTCACAATTTAAAGCAGGCATTCTGATTTGGCAGTATTTTATACCCACTCAGTACTAGTGTAAGTAACTTTTGCAAAGGTGATCAAGGGTGGAGTGGTGCTACTGAATTTTATCACAAGTCAAATTTAACCACATAGTTAAGATGATTCCTCCTTTACACCAACTTTGTGTAGTCACAGTTGCATTAGCTTGATCTATGACACACACACACGAAGGGGTCAGGGGCTTGATCTATGACATGCACACATGAAGGGGTTACAAAGATTGGTAACAAAAATGTGCATTATATGCGGTTTTTTCAGATGAGGTGCTTTAAAAAAGTTAGTATAAGTGGCTATAAACTATAGATGCTGTGTGCTATCTGTATCACAAATGCAAGACTGTGGTACAGGAACCTCAGCCAATAACAGCATCTGGTGAAGCCATGCTCTTTGCCTGTTCCTTTGATTGGTTTCTTGTAGGGACATGCTGCTTTTCAGGCTCTCTTCCTTATAGTATCTCATTTTTTTACAAGTTCATTTTATGGCATATAGACCACAGAAAGTGCAATCTCTTTGCCTTTGTGGAGTATGGAAGGAGCCACAGTGTGTTGATGTTACTGAAGTATAGCCAAAAAGGAGATGGAAGAGAAGGGGAAATACAGCAAAGCAAATGAGGCAATTTCAGGCTGGTACCGCTATGCTCCTCAGAATCAAGCTTGTGTTTTCCAGGAGTGGGCAAGGGTCACCATGCAGGCTAATAGGACAGGATTACACTAGCTTAGGTTTCAGGGAACTTTATTACAAGGGCTATGGCATGGGAATAAGGGATTTTCTACTCAGCATTTGCTTTATTCAGCTTTTACCTTCGCTGGTTTTCACACGTGGTTAGTTAGGATCTGTTTTTCACTTGTTTACTTGATAAGTTCCCCTAGCAGCTGCAGTGACAGGGCTACTAGTTCAGGGATTATAAATGCACTTGCATTTATAACATAGATCAGGGAATGAGTGGAGGCAAAGGTGTATATTATATGATGACAAGGTTCTTTGGGCAAATCTGATATCTTTTAGTAGACCAACTAAAATTTTAGTTGGTCTACTAAAAGATATTAGATTTATCCAAAGAACTTTGTCTGCCTATGCCCTAAGACCAACACAGCTACAACCAAGACCACTAAAACTGTTATAAAATGGTATTTTCTATGCATATAGAACAGGGGTGGGCAAAATGAGGCCTGTGGGCTGAAAGCAGCCTGCCAGGCCATTCTATCCAGCCCGCGGGGCGCCTAAAAATTTAGAAAATTAACATTTGTCTGCCCCTGGCTGCCTGTCATGCAGTCCTTGATGGCTTGCCAAAACTCAGTAAGTGGCCCTCTGCCCAAAATAATTGCCTGACCCTGATAAAGAATCCTTTTCCTTTTTCTTTATCTAGCAACTTTTTTTTTTGATTACTTGTGGCTTCCTAAGTCACCTGAATGCAATATTGCTCTCTCCCAAGACTTTCCCAGCATGCCTTTAAGGACTAGGCCCTTTAAATTAGGCAGAGCCAAGCAGCTGCAGTCTTAAGTGGCCATTTTACAGCTATAGCTGTTTGATACTTGTCTCTCTCTTGCAGGTAAGTATGTTTAAACCTGCTATGTTTTCCATTTTTGTTCCAAAAGAGGTGGCTTATTTTAGCCAAGAACCATATCTTAGGCTTCCTGAGAAAGGCTTCTGTCTGCCTCTGAGCATTTTTATTGTAATGGGAAATCAGGTTGGTATAACTTCAATCATCTATACTTACCTGTTACTACAGCTTAGTGCTCAGTTTCTACAGGAGTCAGTCTCCTAGGTCATAAATAAGGACATGTGATTCATAAAAAATGACATGGCATTTGGAAAGCTTAATCTAGACATAGGTTGGTATTATATTGCTAAATAAAACTGTTTTAGTTGCATGGAAAATTGATTTAATTAGAATAAGGTCCTACTAGCTTGTCCTTAATGAAGTTCCCTATCCTTTAGTCCTATGCTGCTCTGTGCATGTAGAAATTACTTTTATTATGTAGTGGGCAACATCCTATGAATGTGCACCATTTTTAAACAAATCCACCACAATATAATACATATTATCATTTGAAAGTAGAAGAAACATTAAGAATGTGCCTAGTGTAACTTTGCAGGTGCTGTTGCTATGCATGGTTAATCTTTTTGGTAACTACAATATTCTTTATTATGTACATTGAGCCTTAATCAAATATTACCTTAAAGGAAAAAAAGAAATTGCCCTATTCATTCAGGCCAATGGTCCATCTAGTTTGCTGCCCTGAATGTTTTAAAAACCCTACGCTTAAGGTATAAGCAGCCCAGAGGATATATCTTTTTTGATAATCCTGGCAATTTAAGTGTTTAGAATAAATGCATGTACATTCCAGCTTAGTAACAATTCTATACAGTGCTGTGAATGGATCACAAGTGGTTCCTTATTTATCAGCTACTATATTTTTGTAAACTGTAGAATAGGCAACATTTCTACCTTGCTTTTCTTTGGCTACTAACCTGAGTCAGCAACTAATTCCCTTGGCTTCCTATTATGAACCAAGTTGTTTTTCCTTTTTCCAGTAATCACCAACTGATAAGCTGTTCCTTTCAAACATTAGTCTCTGGAGTATGTGGCTGTGTTGGAAACAGTACAAGAATGACTTACTAAATTCAGTGATACTGATAGAATCTGCTTGCTTAAAGGATGCATCAGCAGTTAGCTGTAGTAGTGGTCTTGGGTCAGCCTCATGACACACATATACCAGTGCTAGGTCATCACATGAATAAAGCTGAACACCACGGGGACTATAGACAAAGACCAAAAAGATGCTGGTTTTAAGAAAAATAAAGTCCATTCTTAGGGAATTAAAAGAGTTTTTCTTAATGGTTTGGCTAAAAATGCCTTTACTGAAATATTATTTTAAAGGGGGTTTTGCATGTAAGCAGAGTATAAGCAGCTCAAGTTCTGTAAAAATGTGTTACTCATGATCAACCTGAAAAAGGTACAAATGAAAATTTGATAGGGTTAGTACAAGTGCTGCTGCCCCTACATATTACTGTGGCTTTCATTTTCAAAGACTGTTTAACTGCTGTGGTCTGTCAACTAAACTTGAGTTGTATTTAAATATTAAAGACCAAGTTACCTCAGACACTGCCACTCCCACAAATTTAATTTTGGTGTATTATATTAAGCACAGATGCTTGAGCTGGAGTCCCATAAGTTCAAGTGGGAGGAGGTTGTGAGTGGGGTATTATCTAAATGGCCATGGAGCTCTAGGATTTACTATCACCTAGATCCTACAGGTCTGTTATTCTTTTGTACATGCTACCAAGTTTATTACTTTTTCTCAAGAATTTAGGAGAAAGAGAAGCAATAATTAAGGAAGGATTTTTAGTTTTGTGGCAAATGATTCATCCAGCTATATGCTGTCCTTGCGATGGATTCTGAAATTTTCCCTTCTATAATGAATTTCAAAGGAATTAAACTTAGCAATGAATGCTTATTTTTACTTGTCTAAGTTAATGTATTGTGACTGAATTGTACCTGATGGGTCTTGTACTACATGCACTAATGAGAATTTTCCCTTAAGTTGTGATTTTTTTGAAGACCACAGAATTCCTGAGTCGCTGTAAGTTGCACTCTAGAACCAACTGTGATGCTTCTGGGTAATTACAAATTTGTTATAGTATCTTCTGAAGAATAGTTTCCCATTCTTAGTAAAGTCTGAACTAGTGAAATGTAATTGGCAATCTGTCTTTCTCCTTTACAAATAAGTGCTTCAAAGTTGTTGGTGAATTTGTATAGAACAGACCTTTTGAAACACATCACCACAACGAGCACCTTATGTTGTATATGGATTCTGTAATGTTTAGATATTTCCTATTCTGTGTGGATACATTTTGCTTGGAAAAAATGAGAGAGATTTTGGTTGCACAGTCTTCACCAGAAACTCAGAAACACCAGAAAAGATCCTGGATCTTTTATAAATAGTACACTAAGAACTTGTCTTTATATTCCTCTATTTGAGGATTCTTCTTGGTTTAACATAAAATGAACAGAAACAAATTGTTAAATATCTTTTTTTTTTTAATATTACTTTTATGGATAATGACTGAAACAAATTGGATGTGTAGGATAACCTTATGTCAGTATTTTATGTTTTAAACTTTGTTTTGTATTTTGTTTGTTTTACAAACCTTAGATTACCCCTGAAAGAACATGGAATAAATATAAAAACAATTGGTGCAAAGGGCAAGTAACATGAAAAAAAATATTTACTTCTAGGTCTATTAGTGTGACTTACGTGCTGGAAACAAGGAGCAGAGGTCAGCACCATATGAAACTAGCCATCCCTCTTTGGACCACTAGTGATTTTATAGCTAGGTTCTGAGAACCATTGACTGAGGCAGTACAGTGTTTGGGTTTCCAAGAACTTTGTGAAATTCTAACAGAACAAATTGGTTTCCTTGTCTTCTGGTCTATATCCTGAATGCAAAGGGGTTGATCTAACTATTATTTTGTAACCATAAATAACCCCTCACTTGAAGTCTCTTGCTTCTTGATATGTACCATGCAAGGATTTACAGGATCAAACCTGTCAAATGGTAGAGATATTAGAAAGACTTTAGGCACTGTAGAATAGTATACTATTTTCCTACTGGCCTCACTTGGAGGAAAAGAAGTATTTGGAGGAAAAGGTGATTAGGAACAGTCAGCATAGATGCGCCAAAGGCAAGCCATGCCTGGCCAGCCTGATTGCCTTCTATGATAAGATTACTGGCTCTGTGGTTGTGGGGAGAGCAGTGGATGAGACATACCATGACTTAAGAAAAGGTTCTGATGCAGTGTCCCACAACATTCTCACAAGCAAGCTAAGAAAAAATGGGTTTGATGAATGGACTGTAAGTTGGATAGGGAACCGCCTGGATCATTAGGCTCAAAGGGGAGTAATCAATGTTCAATATCTAGATTCCATCCTATATCAAGTGGGCTGCTCCAGGGGTTGGTCCTGGGGCCAATTTTGTTCAATATCTTCCTCGATGATTAAGAAGATGGGATGAAGTGATCCCTCAGCAAATTTGCAGACAACACCAAGGTAGGGGGGAGTAGTAGTTATTCTGGAAGGTGGAACTAGGATTCAGAGATACCTAGACAAATTGGAGGATTGTTCCTATTAAACTGCATAAGGTTTCTTTTAGTTCAAGTGCAAAGGTGTGCACTTAGAACAGAAGAATTCTATGCACTGCTGCAGGCTGGGGACTCGATGCCTAGCAGCAGCTCTGCAGAAAAGGACTTGGGGTAACTGCGGATGATTAACAGTGGACAATAAGCTGAATATGAGCCAATAGTATACCCTTGTTGCCAAGAAGGCTAATGGTATACTAGGTTGCATTAGTAGGAGCATTGCCAGCAGTTCAAGGGAAGTGATTATTGTCCTCTATTTGGCACTGGTAGCTCACATCTGGAGTACTGTGGTCAGTTTTGGGCCCTCCACTATAGAAAGGGCATTGACAAATTGGAGCAAATCCACAGAGAGCAATGGAAATGATTAGTAATATGGGGCACATGATTTCCAAGGTGAAACTGAGGGAGCTGAGTTTATTTAATCTGGAGAAGAGAAGAGTCCTGGGATTAGAGGGGAGGTGCATACACCCTCAGGAGGCCTCAAATGCCTCTACACTAATGCTCATAGTATGGGGAACAAGCAGGAGGAATTTGCTCTCCTGCTAGCTAACACAAACCCAGACATAGTGGGACTCACTGAAATTGGGTGGGATCCAATGCATGATTGGGGAGTGAACATCAATGGCTATAGGCTGTACAGGCTGCATAGAATGGGGAGGAAAAGTTGGAGTCAAAGAGCAATACACTTCCTCAGGAAACAGCACTGGGTTTCCTGAGGAATACAAGGGGTTCATGAGAGGGGGGAAAGGGACTTAATGGTGGGGGTCTACTACAGACCACCCAACCAGGGGGAAGAGCTGGACTGGGAATTCTCAGGTCAGCTCATGAAGGCAGTCAAGTCAAGGGATGTGGTCATCATGGGTGACCTAAACTATCTGGGCATCTGCTGGGAGGAAGTCAGCCAGGTCTGACTGCTCACGTATGTCCCTAGCTGAGTTACAGGACCTCCATCTAACCTAGGAGGTGCATAGTCCTACCAGGGGAAATGCCTTGTTGGACTTGGTCCTGGCCACAGGTGATGACCTGGTGAGGGGACTGAGGGTTCTCAACCACCTGGGTGATAGTGATCATTGCCTACTGGAATTCACCATCCAGCTCAGGGCTTCAAAGGCCTGCAGAAAGACAGCAGCCCTGGACTTCAGGAGGGTGGATTTCAATGAGATAAAGAGACTAGTTGGGGAGGCACTGAGGTCCCAGAGAGGAGGGGAGTTGGGAGTCCAAGAAGAGTGGTTGTTCCTTAAGGAGCCAATCCTCCAAGTCCAAAGGGTGCCAATCCCAATGCGAATCAAAGGGGGCGTGAGTGCTCAAAAGCCCCCATGGCTCACCAAAAGCATTCAGGATTATCTCAAAGCTAAAAAGGAGGCATACACCCAATGGAAGGGAGGGGCCATCACCAAGGAGGGTTATACATCCATTGCCTGAGATTGTAGGGGGCTGTTAGGAAGGCTAAGGCAGAGACAGAACTGGGACTAGCAGCCCAGATCAAAGATAACAAGAAGTTCTTTTGTAAATACATAGGGGGTAAAAAGAAGATATCGGGTAATGTGGGGCCTCTGCAGGACACACTTGGAGATGTGGTGATCATACCAGATGACAAAGCTAACATCTTTAACAATTTATTTGCCTCCATTTTTTTGAGCAGGGACTGAGTCATCCCCCCCACTGGGATCCTGGCTGAACCCAAGGGAGGCACAGCCAGGCCCAGGGTCAGTGAGGACCTAGTCAGGGTACTTCTGGTGGGACTAGATGTATTCAAATCATCAGGTCCTGATGATCTCCACCCCAGAGTGCTGAGGGAATTGGTAGAGGTCATTGCGGGACACCTGGCACAGCTTTATGACCACTCATGGTGCTCTGGCGAGATGCCAGAGGACTGAAAAAGGGCCAATGTGGTCCCCATTTTCAAAAAAGGGAGGAAGAAGGACCCAGGAAACTACAGTCCCATTAATCTTACATTGGTCCTGTGGAAGCTGTTTGAGAAAATTATCCAGGAGCACATCTGCAAGGGACCAGCAGGGGAGATTATGCTTAGGGGCAACCAACATGGTTTCATTAGTGGCAGGTCCTGGCAGATCAACCTGGTCACCTTCTATGACCAGGCCACAAAATCCTTGGATGCAGGTATCACGGTGGACATAGTCTTTCTGGACTTTAGGAAGGCCTTCAACACTGTCTCTCACCCCATCCTCATTAAAAAAATGATGTGACTGTGGTGTTGATGCCTACACAGTCAGATGGGTCGCAAATTGGCTGGAAGGCTGCACCCAGAGAGTGGTGGTGGATGGGTCATTTTCAACCTAGAGGGATGTGGGCAGCGGGGTTCCCCAGGGCTCAGTCCTTGGGCCTGCACTGTTCAACATCTTCATCAGCAACTTGGACAAGGGGGTGAAAAGCACCTTGTTCAAATTTGCAGATGACACTAAGATGTGGGGAGAGGTGGGCATGCTAGAAGGTGGGGACAGGCTACAACTAGATTTGGAAAGGTTACAGGGGTGGGCGGATAAGAACAGGATGGGTTTCAATACTGCCAAGTGCAAGGTACTGCACCTGGGGAGGACGAACCAGAAGCATGCCTACAGGCTGGGCTCCCTCTTCATCAGCACAGAGGCAGAAAAAGATCTTGGAGTCATTCATGATTCCAAGATGAACATGAGCCACCAATGTGAGGACGTGGTCAGGAAGACTAACTGCACCTTTTCATGCATCCACAGATGCATCATGAGCAGGGCCAAGGAGGTGATTCTCCCCCTCAATGCGACACTGGTCAGGCTGTAGTTAGAGTACTGTGTCCAATTCTGGGCGCCTCCCTTCAGGAAGGATGTAGCCGGCATCGAGAGGGTCCAGAGGAGGGCACTCACATGATCAGGGGGCAACAGGGCAGGCCCTATGAGGAAAGGCTATGGGACCTGAACCTGTTCAGCCTCCACAAAAGAAGACTGAGAGGGAATATGGTGGCCATCTATAAACTGGCCAATGGGGACCAGCAGGCAGTGGGAGAGTCCCTGTTCCCCTGAACACTATTGGGGGTAACAAGGAATAATGGCCATAAGCTGACTGAGAGTAGATTCAGGCTAGACTTCAGGAAGCACTACTTCACAGTCAGGGTGGCTAGGGTCTGGAACCAACTTCCAAGGGAAGCAGTGCTCGCTTCTACCCTGAGGGTCTTCAAAATGAGGCTAGATAATCACCTAGCCGGGGTCATCTGAACTCAGTATTCTTTCTTGTCCATGGCAGGGGGTTGGACTTGATGATCTGCTTAGGTCCCTTCTGACCCTACCAACTATAAGACCGATGGGGAATTTAATAACAGACTTCAGCTACCTAAAAGAGAGTTAAAAAGAGGATGGAGCTAGACTGTTCTCAGTGGTGACAGATGACAGAACAAGAAGCAGTAGTTTTGAGTTACAGCAAGGGAAGTTTAAGTTAGATATGAGGTAAAACTTTCTCACTGGGAAGGTAATAAAGCACTGGAACAGATTACACAGGGAGGTGATGGAATCTCCATCCTTGGAGGTTTTTAAGACCTGGCTAGACAAAGTCTTGGCTGGAATTATATAGCTGGGGATGGTCATGCTTTTAGTAGGGTTTGGATCGGGTGGCATCCTGAGATTCTGTCCAAACCTAATTTTCTTTGATTATATTATTCTGTTTCAAGTAGGCAATGTTGATGCAACTCCATATACAGATATAGCTTTACACAAAGCGAGATAAAGTATTCAGCTGTTGCCAAAGTTTGTCTTGTTTTTTTCTTGTTTGTTTGTTTTTAATACACATCAGTTTACTACAAGGTTAAGATTTCTACCACCCCCCATCCCCTCTCAGGTTAAGCTTCTGTGGTGAGAAAAATAGTTTAAAAATCACAAGTTTTGCAAAAGTTAACCTTTTGCCACTGTAATTTGATTTGGAAGGACAGAATAAAGTCAGGTAGGATTAGGGCATGGGGGAAGCTATTACAAAAAATAAGGAGAAAGATGAAATCTGATAGTGATGCCATGAAACCATGACCAAGATCTAAAGGACATAGCAACTAGATAGGACATTGAGTATAACAGCATTGAAACTGGCTTATTACTTGGTAGATCAGACATTTTGAACTCTGCTTTGCTCAGGGGGTAAGGGATGGGTGCGGGGAGGGGGAAGGAGATTTCAACTAGATAATGGAATAGGATTAAATTTTCAAAAGAGCTTTGACAGTGACATTCAGATCTTTGGAGGGATCTTTCTGTTTATTTAGATGCTTAAATATGCAAAGAACTGGCACTTTTAATGACTTGTTCTCTGAACACTTTAAAATCTAGACTCAAGTCCTTTGGGAAGTTTAGCACATAGATGATAGTTTTTTGAGCCAATTAAGTTAAAAAGCTAACATGACATTACTGAGAGTTAGGTGGGGACATACAGGCTACTACAGCCATATTACACTGAAGGAAGATTATGAGTATATAGCAGTAAATACGAAATTAGAATATTGTAGTGAGGAACCATATTTGCTCTTGTACAGTAGCTTTTATGTGCTTTATAAACCAGTAAGCTTCTGTCTATGTGTGAAGGGGGAAAGAGCAGGGTGAGGAGAAAGCCTCTGGAAACCCAAATGAGGGTCACTTACTGCAGGTGTGAAGAGAAGCTTGGCTGGAGCAGGGAGCACATTACCATGTTTCCACAGCATGTGCTCACTTTGGACTAGTGGAGGGAGAACAAGGATGGGTATTTCTGGCCCCAGAGAGAGTCAGCTGGGAGAAGACTGGCTGGCAGCCTGAGTCAATGCCTCCCAGCCAATAGCATCCCACAGCCAACCATGCGTAAAGAATGTGGGCCCATTGGCCAGTGTGGTTGGAGGACCACTGAAACCCTTGGACTTGCCATGCCAGGGAACCATTTGAGGGCAGTCAGATGGAGACAGAAGCCAGAAACTGGATGAGTGAGGGAGACTAAGAGAGTTTCCATTGTGTGTGGGTCTGAGTTTTCCAGGGGCACTGCCCCCTTGATTTTTGCTCCTCTTTTTGGTGGAAGGGGTTTTTGTTTGTTTTGTTTGTTTGTTTTGTGCGTGTGTGTGTGTATTTTGGAGGGGAGCTGTGATCAGCTCTTGCCGTACTGGGGAAAGAGGCATTAAAGAGAGCCCCCTTCCTTGAAAATTCCCTTGGATCCTGACCCTGAGGAGCCACTGCAGGGTAGGAACCATAGTGCAATTGGTTTCAGTTGATTGACCCAGGAACCTGGGATGAATTGATTTAATTTGATTTTCTGATGAATCCTTAAGGGACTGATCTTTTTGGATTGACCTAGGAACCTGAGATAAATGGATTTCAGTTAACTATCTGAAAGTGCCTTAATGGACTGATCTGTCTTGATTAACCCAGGAATTGGGGATGAATTGATTTAAGGTCATTGTCTTACAGACTTTAGACAGACTTATCTTAATCAATGCACCTATGAACCAGTGAGGAATTGATTTAAGGATGGCCTTAGGGAGCCTGAATAAATGGATTTAAATTCCTAAAAATTCATTTTGTAAGCCTGTGATTAACTGCGTGTAGCATAGCTGGTTGATACAAGATTCAGACCCAGACACATGTCAGCAGGGATGTGGTAAGGGTGGGGTGTGAGGGGAGGTGAAGCCCCACAAAGAGGACCAACCAAGACCTCTGACAGCCCACACATCTAGCTCTCAGTATTCAAAAGGACATCAAGATGTGGCAGAACACCAGAGACAGGTGTTGGTGTTGCTTTCTGTACCCAACAGCTCACTCTGGTAAGACATTGGGCAGATGTGGGCCATGGCCATATTGCACCTACCTCTGACACTGTCCTATAGATAGACACAGATGTTAATACTGAAGAATTTATTATCTACAACACACCTAAAATATATTATCCATCAGGTTTCCACTTAATCAGATTAATAATAATAACTTTAAAAAAATGGGTGCAGCGGGAGGAGAGAAAATTACAAGGATTAAATGACCTTACTTTGTTATACATTGGGCAAAGCTTTGATGAATTAACAAAGATAAAATGTAAGCAGTATTGCTAAGTGGTGGAAATGAGTTATACACTGTACAAATTATGTGTTAAAATCACTACATTCATGTTTTGATGATAACTGAAAGCTCTAAAGTTGGTATCTGTGCTAATGCAGGCTTAGTGCAAAACAAGAGTCAGTACATTAAATTAAACACATCCAAGAGGTTTCTGTTCTTTTATGATATCCTGGAGAGGGCTACAGTCTTAACACCTGGGGATAGGAGTCATTTTAGAGCTTATAAATTTAAAGTAGGGATGTTCCAGAAAGTGCTATTAGTGATTAAGTGGGTGGCAATCTTCCCCAGCAGGTTCCCTTGTTCTGACCTGCTTCTTCAGAGACTTCCCTCCGAGAAACACCAGGGAGATGAAGGTGGCTTATCTATTCCCTCCCCCCCAACCCCATTTTAGACTAAATCTGGTGAAGTGGGAAGAGAAGGAAATAAATATAATTTGGTTCTGCTTCCTGGGCAATTTAACATTCAGAGCAGGGCTGTTCAATTGGCAGCCCATTAGCTGCATGGGGCCTCTAAGGCCAAGTCCATATGAGCAGGGATGTGCCTACAAATAGTAGCAACACAAATTTGTGCTGCTACTTTTTTTTGCAATGCGCATCCCTTCCTGCATGCTTTGCAGTGGGACACATTGTTACATGTGCTGCAGGCAGGGCTGGCAGGAGCATAGGGTACCTTAGCAGGAGCTAATCATCCCCTGTACTGAGGCACCCTGTGCCCTGATCAGTCAGGGAGTAGCATATGGAGATGGGGGAAATGCTGCAGAGCCTCCACACTGAGGCATGTGGAGCCCCCATGCTGAGGCACACTGTGCCCTAGCCAGCCATAGAGGAGCTGGCTGGGGTGCAGTGTGTCTCAGCATGGGGTCTCCATGTGCCTCGCCATGGGGTTTCACAGTGAAACCCCCACACGAAGGACTGCAGAGACAGGGGAGCAGTGAACCCAAGGCTTCCTGCTTTCATCTCGAGGCAAACTACACCCCATCCAGGTAGGGAGTAGCTGGCTGGGGCACAGTGTGCTTCAGCGCAGGGTCTCCATGTGCCTCAGTACAGTGAAGCCTCCATGTGGTGACAAGGGAGCAGCCAGCCCAGGGCTTCCTGCTCCCCTGTCCTGAGGCACCCTGTGCCCTAGCCAGCCAGCTCCGTAAGGGGACTCAACAGCATGTGGAGATGGGAGAGCAGGCAGTCCTGTGCTGCATCTCATCTCTTCAGTCGATCTCTGCATTTTTCTTGGTGCTCACCACTTTGGCTTGGGTCACACTACTTTTTTTCCCAGGATTCTTTTTTTGCTACCAGAATATTGCAGTAGCAAATTTTGCCCCAGTGCTGATTAATGTGCAACTCATGTGACTTGCGGTGCTGCAAAGAGGTTTGCACCACAAACTGCACATGCCTGGATGTCTGGATCCAGCTTGAAGTTAAATCTTGGCCCCCAACCTCATGTTTGGTCACCTCTCCCTTAGCTTCCACAGCAGCCAGAGTATCTGGTCTCCCCCTCCCTAATCTGTCTGCTGCTTCATGCCCCTGCTCTAGAGAGTGGGGCAGTATTGGAGTGCAGGGAGCTGAAGGTGAGCCTGAGGTGTGGAGTACATCAGGGAGTGGGAGAGTATTGGGGGGGGTCTTGCAGCACGGATAGGTCACGGGTACATGTTACAATGAGTATAGGGAGTCACAGGACGACACTGAAGTAGGGGGCATTGTGGGTGTGCATTGCAGTGGTGGTGAGGGGTCATGGGCTATAAAGTTGGACAGTATTGTTTTAGAGTATGCTCATGTGATTTCACCATTCCCTTTTTCCCCCGGCCTCTGGAATCAAGTAGTTGCAGGCACCAGGATGCTTTTTTAAGTCTAAAGGTAGACTTCTAAATCCACATTTAGGAATTTTCTTGATCTTTCAAAAATCCAAATCCCCAACAGACGTATTGAATTCATATTGGGGTGTTCAGGGCAGCTCAAATACATTGCGTATTATTCTTTTTTACCCTGAAAAAATTATAGTTAATTAAAGCAGTGTAAAAGGAAGAATATAGAATACTATCAAAACAAAAGTTGTCTTCCCTTTAAACTCACTATGCTCAGCTCAGTTAATGACTACACAAGGTGGAGACATATGGAAGATCAGGAGTATCTACTTGATATATATATATATACAATGTGTATGCTGGCCAACAACTATCCTTATGTACAGTGGCATCACTAGGGCAGGGTTACCAGGGCAGCTGCCCTGGGCACTGGTGTGTGGAGTGTGTAAAAGAAAATGGGTGCAGCTGTGGCATCATGATCATGCCAGAAGTGATGACAGCAACCAAAAATTGCCATTGCCCCTGCATATGGCAACTTCCCTGGGCTTCCAGTCATATAGTTACACCTCTGTTTGCTTCCACCTACTGAGAATCTATATTAGACTAATATGAATCAGGCAATGAAGAGCTATATGTTCTTTTTCACTGTAAAAACTGAAACTTGAATGGAAAACTGATTCTTATGTGTGGCTGTGTCAAGAACCAGGCTGTATGGCCTCAGGGTGCATGCAGGTACTACACTTAGATCAATCTAAAGTTATTATTATTAATCTGATTAAGTGGAAACCTGATGGATAATATATTTTAGGTGTGTTGTAGATAATAAATTCTTCAGTATTAACATCTGTGTCTATCTATAGGACAGTGTCAGAGGTAGGTGCAATATGGCCATGGCCCACATCTGCCCAATGTCTTACCAGAGTGAGCTGTTGGGTACAGAAAGCAACACCAACACCTGTCTCTGGTGTTCTGCCACATCTTGATGTCCTTTTGAATACTGAGAGCTAGATGTGTGGGCTGTCAGAGGTCTTGGTTGGTCCTCTTTGTGGGGCTTCACCTCCCCTCACACCCCACCCTTACCACATCCCTGCTGACATGTGTCTGGGTCTGAATCTTGTATCAACCAGCTATGCTACACGCAGTTAATCACAGGCTTACAAAATGAAAATGAGCAATCTAACCCTAGTTAGGTTGATTTAAGTGCCAACTCAAGTTTATTAGATAAGACAAAATTGGCAGCCTGATCTAACTCAGTGCACCTCCTCAGGTGAGCTAAGTTAAATCAGGAGCAGGTTAGCCTGCTCTACTGAATGTCTGTATACATTTGGTGCAAAGCCCTGAGGGCCGGAAAAGCCAATTGCCCCAACCCCAGGGTTGCACTTTTTCTACCCCCTTGGCCCTGGTTGGGCTATTTTTAGCCATCCAATTTCCCTCACCCCTAGGTGGATAACACCCCCTCCTCCCCACAGACCCACCAACCCCCCTGTTTCTACCTGTCCCTTTTCACCCCTCACTTCCCCATTGTAGGTTCCAATTTACATAACATGTGTGATTGTGGTCATAGATCAGGTCCCAAGAATGTCTGCATGTGGTCTCAGTCACTTACAGACTGGGAGTATACAGGAAATGACACTGTTTTACCTCCATATGTTTCTGTTTGTTGCCTCCATTCATACACATCTCTCTGTTCCCTTTGGTCCTCTTGTGAGATTTGTACTGAAATTCCAGCGAGGAGGTTGAATAACAAGCAGTTTAATTTAATCCAGCTCAGATAATCAGAAACTCATGAAGCAGTTTTGCTGTCGGTTTCATATAATAAAGCAGATGATCTAAAGCTCCATCACTTGCTTGAGGTCATAGTCCTTATTAGCAGTATAAGTGCTATGCTGAATGGAGGGGTTAACAATTAGTGGTAGAGCTTTAAAAAGGCACTTGGCTTCTAAAACTGTAAAAGCAAATCAGCTTCCTGTCCGGAGGAGTAATTTTTTTCCCCTTCGGAGCACAGTACAGTTCTGTATGAATTTTATCTCTTTTTGAGTCCCTTTTACACACGGCAAGGGAGAGGAGTAAATGGTCTACAGAAACTTAACTGTTTAAAAAATGCTTGCTGACAGTTTCAGTGCTTAGAGTTTCATGGATGCTAAGAAGCCTCTGCTAACAAAATAAACTACTGAAGTATGACCTGCATGCTGCTTCATGATCAATGTAACTGAATAATCTCTGGAAAGGTAATCTCAATCCCATCAGTTTTGGGGTTATGCACTGGTCAGGTGAAGACCTATTTTGAAATAATAAAAGATAAAAGGTTGGTATCTTCAGTTAAGACTTCTAGACTTATATTCCTGCCAACCTCATCCAAAAGGCTATATTCACTGCAAGAAATTAAACCACTTCTAATTTTTTTTCTTCAGCTCCTTTTTGCCATGAATGCTTTGTGTAGTAAATAAAGCATTAGTAGAACATAGTAAATAAAGAACATAGTATCATTATTTCAGAGTTTTTGAGGATTTTCAACTAACTAATGGATACACCTGCCTCCTGGCTACTTTTCATACGTCCACATAAATCCTATCTTGATGAGATCATGTGCTTTTCTGGAGATCACATCAGCTCTTTTTTCTATGCAGTAGTTAATAGACCCACATAATAAAACTGAAAGTCTTCAATTTCTTTTTCCTCACCATTTATGTGTTCACATAAAGATTCCTCAGACTACTTGGGACCAGTGTAGTGGTAAATGACAAATGAAATTTTATGACACCCTTTTTCAGTGGTGCATGTTAACTGGACTAGTACTAAAGCTGTAAATTTTTCAGTTACATTTCAGTACATTACAGCCAGTCCCCTTGGTAAGCAGTTCTTTAAAAAAAACAGTGCTTCCCCCTCCCCCACACAAAAAAAAAAGAACAGATAGGATAAATGATTAATATTTTAATTTATGAAGGTAATAAAAATCATTACAAGAATTGACAAACTGTGATACTTATTTATGTTTATTCTTGTCTTCCCAACCTATTTAATTTTTTTTTGTGATTTACTTTTCAAATTAATAAAGTTGTTTTTTTTTGGCGGGGGTGCTGATATATGGGTAGTTCTGCAGTCTCAGCATTCTGCAATGTTTATATATGTCAGTAAATTTACAACTGCCTTTAAGGTGAGCATTAGCATAGTTCCATTCATGTGCATTAGGATAAGTAATGATTAAAAGCAGTTACAAAAAGCAGTAGGCTGTCGGTCTGGCAAGAAAAGGAAAATACCTAAATATAATGAAGCCCACTTAACAGTACATATACCTAGTAGCTGATGACTTTGCATCACTTGTCACTTGAGGCCATGCCAAGGTTGGAAAAAGATTGCTGGTTTCCTCCCCACCACACCTCTTTTGTTTTTCTGAGCTCAGAATAAAGAATAACCATGATTTTTTTTCTATAGATATCAACCCATATAATGGTAGTATGCACCTATGCATATGCTATCATGCACATAGCATATACACATTTGTATTTGCTTGATTTCTTCAGCAGTTAAAACAGTCTCTGAATAGATACAGGATATTGACTGTAAACACTTTCTAGTTGTTTGTGTTTGTTTGTTTGTGTTTTTTTGCTATAGATTTTCCAATAATACTGTAAACTTTGATGGCCAAAAGAGAAAAAGGACAAAGCTAACCTGGCAGACAGATTTCTCTCCTACAGTGGAAAGCATAATCCAGACAAGATCTAGTCTTATAATGGGATATAGCACTTTTTAACTCTAGGTCATTAGTTCGAATTTAGGTCAGGCTTGTAGTGACCTAAAGTAATTTTCATCAGACAATTGTTCAGTGACCTTCGTGTCAGCATTTCAGCCCCTCTTCTTATAGGAAGATTTCTAATTCAAAATGGTCAGGAATTGGCACTCCTGATGACAGTCTCAGAGGCACTAAGGTTTAAATGGGCATGGAGTCTCAACTGTCCTCCCACCCTGAATGCTTGCCCCTTAAGGTTAGAATTTGAATTACATTTTGCTAGGCAGTGATTGTGTACTTGCTGTGCTACTGCCTGTACAGCAAGCTTTTTGTTTGCTAGAGGTTTTCATTCTTTAATGATGTCAGTCCAGCCCCATTCCAAAAAGTTACTTTAAAGTTTAGTCTTTATTGAATATGTTGATTGGGGCAGTTCAGAATGGTTGGTTGACATCCTCATCTGCATTAATAGTATCACATTTTTGTTGGCTAGCTTATTAAAGCTTTGAAAAGTAACTGTACTGTCATATTTATGTCTGGGGTAAAGCATTGTAATGGAATAAAGTGGGAAAATTAGCATGAAGATTAGGCCTGCAAAGAATTGCATTCTGTTATATTTACCTGAGAATCATTGGGCTATATGTAGATTAAAGTACCAGTCACATCTATACTAGATGTTTACTGTGGAATTGCCTAATTAGCTCCACAGTAAAGTCTCAGTCTCTACACATGCAGCCTATTATGCCACAGGAAACTAATTAAATACAAGTGCTATCCTGCGGTAGAGTTCTTTAGTTCACAGCAACACATATGTAGATACTAATGCAGTTGACTGGGACACGAGGCTGCTTCACTGCAGGGGCTACTTCCCAGCTAGGCCAGCACTGATGCCCCAGGCAGTCCCTCTAGAGCACGTTGAGCCCAGTCAGAGCAGCCCCAGGCTGACCCTTCAGATCCTCTGGAAGCCAGGGCTGCTCTGAGCTGGCTTAACATACTGTGGACCTGAGAGCATGTTCAAACATGCATATCATGTTGGAGTGTATTGCTGTGTGCTAATAGTACAGGTAGATGTAACCAGTATGACTAAGAAGGGCTGAATCTACATCGGAATAAATTATGTTTAAGGCTCAAGGTTTTGCAATCACCTGTATACATATTTAATTCATTTGCAAAATGTAATTGAAATAATAAAAATGAACAATCAATGTAAATTCCATTATTTCTAACAGACTAGATTAAATTCATGTTCAGAAGACTCTTATCTATTAACAAGCTCTTAATGAGCAGATCCTAGTTCTGATCATTCAGATTCATGGTGAGATTCTGGAGAAAGCTGAGTATTTCCCATACCTCAGAAGCCATCTCTCACAAAATGCTGGCATCAGCAAAAAATCCAGCATTGCCTCAAATGTGCAAGTGCAGCCTTTGAACATGTGAGGAAATGGATGTTTGAAGATCACATCCTCTGATCTGAAATTAAACTTATGGTTTATCAGTCTTTAACCCCACCTTACTGTATGGAGCTGAGACGTGGACAACATACAAGTTGCTGGAGAAGTACCATCAGCATAAGTGGATTAATGGATGGTCCAATTGGGTCATGGCCTAGGGGCCACTACCAATCAGGGGTCCCCAGGATCCTCATCACCAGGGAAACAAAAGTTTTTCTCCCACTGGGGAGACAAATGGCACCAAATTTAAAAGCACAGCTTTTGCCTTAGCTTCCCTGTGATCCAGAAGCAGGGTCCCTTCACCAATGGAGCAAGGGAGGGCAGGGCTGGGCCAGCCAGGGAACACCATCCTGTGCTGCACTGGTGGGGGGCTGGGGATGAGCCAGGACTGCCATGTTGCACCTTTGCAGGTGGGCGGGCTTGGGGGGCTATAGCACCCCTAAAATTTACCTTAGCCCACCTGCCCCCCCTTAGATATCCCTCCCAGTGTTGCTGCCCACCCACAGAGGTGCAGCCTGGTACGCCCAGCCCAGCCCAGCCTAGCTCTGTACATTTGTGTTGCTGCATGGGACAAAGCCTGGCAGCAGCTTCCTTCAGGTAAGTCTAATAGGGGCCAGGAAGGGGAGCTAGAAGGAGCCACAAGTGGCTCATGGTGGGAGGGGGGTGCTGCCACAGAGTGAACAATTGTTGGGGAGGTTGTAGGTCCCGTGAGGGGAAAATGTTCATCTGGGTGTGCATGTGTCTCTCTCTTTCTCTGTGTGTGTGTGCAGCACTTCAGGCAGGGGTTGGGCCATCCCATGGAGCTCCTACAGCGGGAAGGGAACCTCCAATTTTTTCATTATCCAGGGCCCCAAAAATCCTTAATCCACCTTCGATCATCAATGCTGCCTGCAGAAGGTCTTTTGAATCCAGTGTATGCACAGATGCACCCATATTGGCATCCTCTCACAAGCCAACACCATGAGCATCAAGGCAATGATCATCTAACATGAACTTAATGGGCCAGTCATGTCATCCAGATGTCAGACTCCAGACTCCCGAAGCAAGTATTATTCTCCCAAGTCAGTTGAGCTGTATGCTCAAGAAGAGGGCAGAGAAAGCACTTAATGGACATCCTCAAGGGAAAAATGGAACATCAACATCAGTGGTAGGAAACTATCGCCCAGGACCTCCCCTAATGGAAAAAGAGTCTGCTGCAAGGATCCTCAGTACTTTGAAATGACAATGATGATAGGAGATGTAAAAACGGAAGTGGCAGAAACAGCATGTTGTAGACTGAACCAAGAACTGAGAACCACCCACCTTGCATGGAAACTGTGTCTGAACTATAACAGAGTCTGTCAATCTTGGATAGGCCTTGTCAGCCATCTGCAAGACTGCAAGGGATTGCTGCTGATGAAATTACACAGCTGATATACAAATCCAAAGATGGGGAAACAGACTGATTCTCTCATTCTGAGTAGCATCTTATTCCTCTAGTTGTCCCAGTGAAGTCATTTGTATCCCAATGAACTAGTTCATGTAAGTAAATATGTCAAAATCTGTTCCTTTTTATGAACACAACAATTTTGTTTTTAACATCTTTAGTAATGACTCTGTGTGTGTGTGTGTGTGTGTGTGTGTGTTTGTTTTACATGCTATTGTTTGGGAGTGAAAAACTCTTTCAGAAAAGTTCACATCTTTGTCTTTTGCTTGGGCTGTTTTTTAACATAAGTACCTAAGTATAACTTTCCTTACAGTCTAGCAAACCTCTCCATGCCACATTATGAGAATATGATAAGGTTAGGCATGCTTCTCGCTATAATGGTCTTTATAGGATGCTTAGACATTCAAACAGAAAATCGTTATATTTAAAACCTGTGTCTGATTCATGGAGATGTTGCTTCAAGTAGCCTCAGAGTGTTGCAAACCAAAAAAGTGAAATTTTATATAGAATTTCTAAAAAATTTTAAGTCTTAATTCTGCAGAAAAGCTGAATAATAGCTACAAATAAGTAGCTGGCAAGAAAACACCCTTGGCCACGTACCAGTTTATAGAGACTACTTTATAAAATGTTACTTAAACACCGATTAATCCTTTTAACCCATACTTGTGATTGACACATTTTTATGAAGACCAATGGCAAAAGTGATGTTCAGCTGTAGGATAAAATTAATTCTCTTCACACAGTCACAAGTTGTGGTGATGAAGCATGTGAAGAACCAGGGGGTTATCTTTATCTTCACCATGACAACCCATTCATGTACATCTTAAAATGGATTTAAGCTATAGCCAATATTTAGGTGATCAAAGCTGCTGTCTTTGTAACCTTTTCATATCCTGGAGTAGTTCTTACACTCAACTTAATGATGATCATTTTGTGTGTGTGCATATATAGGAGAAGTGTGATGTCTACTAAATCAATATCTAATTTTTTGCAACCCTGGATCTCAGTTCTTAAAACAAGACAAAGAACAAAAGGAATTTTCTTATGAGTCTGGATTTTAGGTTGTTCCAAGCAAGCCAGTACTTTTGGAGACTGTCTATTTGAAATGGGAGATGGGGAAAAATGTTGGATCATTAATGTAAAATTATGCGTATGCGAAGGTGTGATTTCAATTTGATGGTTGAGTTGACTTGCAGATTTAGTACTATATCTTACCTTTAACCCACAGTGAAGTAAGGAATCAAGTATGGAATAAGTCCTCACATAGAAACTAAATGTTACATAAACTATGAAATACCAGCTAAGTAGGCTCTTGGTTAAAATAGTAGCCAACTCCAGTGGTGCCAGTATTCAGTTTTATGATTTTATGAATGCCTAAAATGATGCTGAGAAAATACAGTGCTGACAAGTATAGTTTCCTTGCCACTGCAGACAAATTTTATTGTGAAGTAGCAGGTTGTGGTATTCATGAAAATGTAGCTGTGATGCAGAATTTCACTGTTCATAAAATTTTATAAAGAAAATTACAATGTCGGAAACAAGGAGTCTTCATCACTCAGCCTCTGCAGTAAATAACTATTAAATGCAAAATACTCTCCAAAGACCAATAACATTACCAAAGGAATGTTTACTTTAAAAATAATGGTTTTGATCCAAAGTGCATTGAAGCCAATGGGCATTTTTTCATTGACTTCTGTGGGCTTTGGATCTGATCATTTATAAACAAAAGAGTGAAGACTCTCATAATAATGCCAGTTAGCCACATTGTAACGTAAATGTGCATCCACCATCCAAAGTTATTCAAGGAGATAAATTTATAGGGGCTGTGGTTCAAGCTCAGTGCCACGTATTTGCACAGTATGAAAGACAATAAGATAATTCAGATACTGTTATTTCACATCTTCTGTTTGTTTGACAGAGGAAGCGATTTGGAGCTTGTTTATTTGAGATGCATAGGGCATTTATCATTTTTAAAAGAATCTTACAAATACTTTTCTACGAAATGCAATGCATGGAAACTATTTTTAATATGTGATGCAATGCATGTAGGTTGGTGGGGTTTTTATACACTGCATCTTAAACATCTTTTAGACAAATGCATTATGCAGATATTAAAATGTACTATTATCAAGAGCGTCACTACTCTTCTTCTGTATAGATGAGACTAGATTCTACCTTTAGGGTATCGAGAAACTTGGGCAATGGGTGAAATTTAGACTATTATATCTTCCGGGATATAAAGCTAATGCAATGACTTATTACTATAAGTTTCATAAGGATATTGGATACAAAATTATACTCTATGCAAGGCTTTAATGGTTCAGGTATTGGACTTGGATTTTTTTTGCCTCAGTTTCTGACTCTGACGAACTCCCCTTTTGATCTTAAACAAGTAAAACTTTCTGGTTAATCTTATTTTAAGTAGTTACCATGTCACATATTAATGCAGTTAATGGTGTGATAAAGCAAAGAATAAACCGCAAAGGCTGCTTACAGATGTAGAAAAAAATGATGCTTTACTTTAAACTTGGCATGTTCCTGCATTGATCCCAATGCATAGTATCATAGTGCTTAGGGCTGGAAGGGACCTAAAAAGATCATCAGGTCCGACCCCCTGCCCCAGGCTGGAATGGGTGCTGGGGTCATATCACCCATATCTGTCCAGCCTCCTCTTGAAGACCCCCAAGGTAGGAGAGAGTACCACCTCAGTTGGGAGCCCATTCCAGAGCCTGGCAGCCCTAACTGTAAAGTAGTGTCTCCTGATGTCCAGCCTGAACCTTGTCTCTAACAATTTGTGGTTGTTATTCCTAGTAACCCAGGTGGTGCCCCAGGGGAACAGAGCCTCCCCCAATTCTCACTGGTCCCCCCTGATGAGTCTGTAAATGGCCACCAGATCCCATCTCAGCCTTCTCTTGTGGAGGCTGAATAGATTCAGGTCCTTTAGCCTCTCTTTGTAGGGCCTGCCCCACTGCCCTTTGACTATGTGAGTGGCCCTCCTGTGGACACTCTCAGTGCTAGCCACATCCCTCTTGAAGTGCAGTGCCCAGAACTGGATGCAGTCAACTGTGGCCTGACCAATGCTACATAGAGGGGAAGGATCAAAACCCTGCACCTACTTGTGATGCATCTGTAGATGCACAAGGTGCGGTTAGCCTTACTGACTGCTTCCTCACATTGGCAGCTCATGTTCATCCAGGAGTCAAAAATTGACTCCAAGATCCCTTTCTGTTACCATGTTGACATTCCCCAGCATCTAGGTGTGTTGCTGGTTTCTTCTCCCTAGATGCAGTACCTTGCATTTGTCTGCATTGAATTCCATCCTATTCTCATCCACCCACCTCTGTAATTTGTCTAGATCTAGCTGGATTCTGTCCTTCCCCTCCAGCATGCCCACCTCTCCCCATAACTTCATGTCACATGTCCACAAGAGGCAGCATGTTAGTCACATTCAGCTTTCCCAATGTCTGTAGAAACTGGGCATTCTGTTGGTGCTTGTGTCTAATGGCTGATTAAATCCACTTTAGCTAAAAGTGCCAAAAAGCCCTCCTGAAGCACCCAGTCTCTACAGACATGGCTGAGCTAGGTCACAGTAACGCACTGCTGCATCTGGTAGAGTGCATTTTTTTCCCATGTCTGTCAGTGCCCAAAGTTATTGTACCAAATATGTGTAATAACCTTGTGGCTGGTTCCTATCAGACCTTTATTTGAAGGTGTGGCCAGACTGGGGATCCCAGCCATGGGGCTGCGCCATGTGCTCCTTGGGCTGGGAGCAGATCTGGGTGCACCTGGATAGTGCACCCTCAAGGCTGCAGACTCCAGATCGTCTTTAGTTAAAGCTCCCCTGCCACCATTTTGAAGTATGGGATGCTGAATACATTATATGTTGTGGGCCTTTAATTAGAGTGGCTCTTGGAGGGGCTTATTAACCCTCCTTCTCCCCTCCCTGCCCCAGCACATGTAAAGGTATACGGTGCTTTCAAATAAGAATGCATAACATTACAAAAATTCTGACCTTTTTGGTGTTTTGAGTATTTTGTGACAAAAAAATCTGGAGGACCAACTGTCTAATACAATGATGCCTATAGATAGTTGAATACATTTTAGGCACCACTTTCATACAAATGAATACTAATTTGAGCAACAGTACCTCATATAGGCATTGCCTTTTAGTAAAAAGATGAGAAGCTTCCTGATAAGTTCTCAGAAAGCTTGCAAATTTAACTAACTTCAGTGGGCACTGAACACTGGTTTTCTTTGACTGGATAAATTAATAGGGCATGGCTACATATCAGTGGCAGGTTCTGGGGAAGATGGGACTGAGTGTGTATCTACTGACATGATCCAGAGCTGGAAGTTCACTGGTGAAACTGTTTTTGGCTAGTTTGAGCATGTCAGGTTTACCAGAGAATAAAACTCAGACCACTAAGGAATATCTAGCTTTGGGATGCCCCGGTGGAGTTGTGTGGAGAGGTCATGCTCAGTATTATATTCTCTGAGACCACCACTTGAGGATGGATGGATCCTGTGTCAGATGGATGGATCCTGTGTTAGGGAACACTGCTATGGCTACATACCCTGTCTACTTGCTCCCTCTGCAAAGGTGCTATGCCAAATCATACAATGTAGCTGCTTTTTGGTGTTATGCCCTATGCTGCTGTGCACTTCAGTAATGCTGTGTCCACATTACTATTTTTAAACCTCAGGCTGGACCTAGCATTATTCAACTCGGTGAAGTTGATATGGGTGATGGAAGGATCAAGACTAGAAGTGCCAAAATTCCAGGAAGAAGGGAACTTTAGTCCAGCTAATAGGAAAAAATACTGAAACTCTCAGGAAATAACATGTTTGCTTTCATTAAGCATCTAGCCCAGCCTTGTCAAGAGTTATGTTTTTTGGATAAAGTTCACAAAGCCCTCGTAACTTGAAGGCACTTCTTCAAACCAGTATCCCTTTGTGACTTAACTGATGTTCGTCTTTTCATGCTAAACATGGTTAATGAATTTCGACATTTAGGTAAAGACATGGTTGTTTCACATAAAGTCAGAATGACCTTCTAATACTTTTAATACCTGGACTAGCAGTCAGAAATCACAGTAATGCTATCAATAAAAATATGGTGAACATGGAAGGTTCATTGAGAGCTGTAAATCGCGGATTCAGGTCCTGTCAGTTTTGAGGACAGGGAAGTGCAAATTTATTTTACTTCAGGTAATAAGTCTATCAACACTTAATAGGTTTATATCAAGAAAAATAATATTGATTAATACAAGAGATGAACATATGTAACATGTGGGGTGAAATTATTAGAAGAAAATAATGGCCTATTCAGTGATTTGTGCAAATTCAGTATTAGAATTGGAGAGAGACTTCAAAAATACTTTCTACTCTGTCCAAAAGCTTTTATTTTTTCAAATAGGTTTATGAGACACCTAAAATTTTAAGAAGAGCTCTTTAAAAAAACTTGTTGCGAATTCATTTTCTGTGCTTGAATGGTGAACTTTTAATGTAATGCAGCATTATTTTTGTAAATAGGGAATTTTTAAAAACCTTGTCTAATTTTTCTCATCATATTTGCTTGTGCTGTGAGTCACCTGCTGATTAGTTTTTAATCTCCACAATAGTGGTGCTATTACAGCAGTCAGGATACAGTGTTGCTTCTGGTCTTCTGGTATCCTGATGATAATCCTGAGTGAATACTTAAAAAAAAAAAAAAAAGAAAACTAAATCTGCTAAAGAAAAAGAAAATACATTATACACGATCTTTGAATACAGACACATTCACTGAATACTGTCAGTTATAAAAGCATTTTTCACGTCCCTCAGCCCAGTGGGCAGACTCACAGCATGTGGAGAACTCTGCTTCAATTCTTGTCTCTTCCTGACAAGATTTGAGTCCCTGTTTCCCAGAAAACTTCCTCAATTACAGCCGCAGAGAATTCTAGGATTGGGTAATCTTAATCTCTCCAGGCAACATTGTTCTCTGGTAAGGTGACATTTTTAACACTCATTCGCTCATTCTTTTTCTTTCAAGGAATTATCAAGTATTTCACCTCAAACCTGGTGGATAAGTAGGGTGGCCATAATAATTTGAGGGAACTCTGAGGTGGAGGTGGGGGGAGGCAGGCAGGACAGCACAGTGTGCATGTGTAAGGGTGCACATGTGAACACACCCACACAGCTGGGACCCCCCAGCTCCTGGGAGCAGGGCTGGGCAGGATGGATGGACAGATGAATGGGCATATGGGGACACACCCAACCCCATGGCTCCCAGCAGAATGGTCAGGCAGGACAGTGCAGTGCACACACCCAGAGCCCTGACCCCAGGGAAATGGTGGATCTGTTCTGAACTAGGCAGAATAATAATTTGAAACATTCCATTTGATTTGTTTGATTTTAATCAGAACAAAAATGATAAATACAAAGGTGTGTTTATGTTGGAGGGAGTACATTTTTAAAAACAAAACCAAAATGTACTTGTGTGTGCAATACATATATATATTGGCACACTGAAAAAGCAATTATTTTATACAGTCCTACTTAATAGTCTTAGTCTGGGAAATGCATGGTTTTGGTTTGGGTTTTTTTCTACTGTAGTGAACTATTGTAGGTCTGTCTGCATGTATCTTTGGGTCCTTTGCAAGACATCTTATGTACTATGAAAAGTCTTCTCTTAAACCAGGTTTTTCCCCTCCTCTCTGTTGCATTTTATGCAAACTTAATTTATCTTTCTTTCCTTGAGAATGAATTGTAACAACTCTGCAAAGTGTCAGTTTATAACACAAGATGCCATAGACCTCTGGTGCTTCTGAGAATGATCTAGAACAATATAAGGATTCTTACTGAGCTCAAAGGTCTGAAGGGTACAATAACAGTCTGACTAGCCTATGAATCACATTTGTTCCTTACCTCAGGTTTGCCTCAGAAAATATTGGTGTGTGTATATTAAAGAAATGCATATGTAAATGATATTCTGATATGAAAGTTCAATTTTACTATGAATAGATTTTACATATCTTCATTATGAAAAATGTCTTGAACTCTATTATACAAGGGACATAAAAATGAATGAACCAAAAGAACCCATTCTATTACCTACTGTTTTGAAAGTAAATTATGAAAATTCTTCCGCTGTACTAACATTCCAACAGAAAACTGAAATATTTTGGATTCTACAAATGATCAGAAGTAATATACAAACTTTCTTGGACAGGAAGAGGGGAAGACAGCATTGTTCACCTTTTATACAAAACCTTTTCAACGCTATTTTTCACGTCAAAAAAAAATCCATGTAATCTACCGGTATGTATAGTATATAACATGTCAAACAAAAAGCAAACTGGTTGGCATAAAAAAAGAAAAAAAATACCCCAAACCCTCATGTGATAGCTGCAGCAGTTGATCTTGTGTATACTTGCAAAGACTTTACATCAGGTCCTGGTTGGGAGTTGGCATTTTCAAAGGTCATGAAGCACCTCAGCACCAGTCAATAACTGAACAAAGGGTACCACTGACAGTTTTACCATTGTGGTTAAATTAGCTTAGCACTTGCTAAAACAATCAACCCTTCTGGCAGAAGTGGTCTTACAAACTCTTGATTTCCACTCAAAGTTTGATATCCAATCTGTATTTCTTGCAAAAGCATTGTATTGCATTTGTATAGATTGTTTTGTTTTTGTTTGGGGGGGGGGTTGTATTTGTTATTTTGGTGGGGTGGCTTAGTATAAAAAAAATCTCCAAGTTGTGAGAAGATGGTAGTGCATTTTCTCATGTTGCACCTTAAAGGCTTATTTATACCCAAGAGATGATTTTGATGCAGCAATATTTATGCCCCCTCTGCACCAATCTAAACAGTTTGACTAAGGTGCAAGTCAGAGACAAATCTTAAAAACCTAAGAAGCATTATACTGCATCAGGCCAGGTCCATTTAGCCCAGTATCTTGCCCCAGGATTGGTTGTGCTCTGTCCAACTTGCTCTTGAAAATTTCTAACGATGAAAATTCCAAACTTGTCTAGGTAGCTTCTTCCAATGCTTCACCACACTCGTAATCAGAACATTCCTTCTGTGAAGAAATCCCTCCCCTCTCTCTCTGCCCCTCACTTGGGTCAGCCCAGGTGACCCCTCTCTCTTAGCTTTCTTTTTGGTTCAGGCTGGTCAGTCAGGTGACTTGGCCAGATAAAATTCCAGGTGGGGGGAGGCTCGGATCTTTCTTCCTTCCAGCAGCATTTTGAAAGCTACAAGTAAGTGCCCCAGGTGATTTCTGTAGCAAAATCCTGGAAACCTGCCAGGAGTTAGGAATTACACTAGACCAGTTGCATCTTAAAAGGGTCACTGTATCCAATCTCTATAAATACTTGAGCTGGGGTTTTTTGTTCACTCAAAGTGTATTCTGACTTCTTCAACCCTCCTCCTTCTCCCCAATCAATAGAAGTTTCAGGTTACACCCTGCATTGTTGGGCATCAAAAGAGAGGTCTTCCGTGCCCTGCTTGGCCAGTGAAGTTTGTCTTTTTATTTTCCCTCAGTTCTACCTGATGCTATCTTGGGATGTTTCAGGATAAAAGAAGCACCCAGAAATATTACTGGGCAAAGCACCCCCAAGGTTCACAGAGTCTATGTGCCCGGGGCTGCACAGAGCCCTGCCAGAGACCAGTGTGGGCATGATGGCAGCATTACCCCAGGCTTGCAGGTGTTCTCCAGGGAGCAGGACAGCCAGCTGTAGGCTTGCCCAAGGGAGACTCCCAAAGTGAGTTTTGGGCCTGGCACAGTAAAGCAGATGGCTCTCCATAGCAGCACCCCCTACTATGACTCCACACCTTCTAAGCTTCAACCAAAATTTCCCCTGCTGCAGCTCAAGGCTATTATTCCTAGTCCTGTTCCCTACAGCCACAGAGAAAAACCCATCTCCATTCTCTGAATAATTGCCCTTCACATATTTGAAGACTGCTGTTAAAGCCCCCTTAGTCCCCTTTTCTCCAGACTAAATAACTCTAGTTTTTTCAGCCTTTTCTGGTAGGTCGTGTTTCCTGCTCATTTCTGTTATTCTGCGCTGGACATTTTCCAAAATGTTCACATCCTTCTTGAAGTAGGGGGCCCAAAAATGGATATACTGTTCTAGGTGAGGCCTCACCAATGCTAAACAGAGTGGAAGAATGACATTCCTTGATTTGCAAGTGATGCTCTTGCTAATGCAACCATATATGCTATTGGGGCTTTTTTTGCAGTGCACTTGTACTTCTTGAGTCTCAATGGATTGATTTATAGATAATTTTTCCAGTTTATCCATACCATTCTGAATCCTAGCCATGCTCTCCAGAGAATCTGCAGCTCCACTCAACTCAGTGTCCTCCATACATTTCCTAAGTATGCATTCAATCTCATCATCTATATCATTAATGAAGATGGTGATCATCAAATGAAGAGCTTGCAACACTGTTGAAATTTAAGGCAATTATGTAATGTTCTGTCTCAGGTGGACAAAGAGAACAGACAATGACCATCTTCTTTATAACACCTTTGCTTTTTATTTGAAGACTGTCATCAAATCATCCCTTAATCTTTTCTTCTCCAGGCTAAATAATCCAAGTTCTTCCAAACTTTCCTTGCCTGATGTGCTTCTAGATATCTAGTCATTTTTGTTCTTTGCTGTACTCTTTCCATTTTTCCATACCTTGTACTATACATAGTACTCTAGGTGAGCCTCATCAGTGCTGAATAGAGTAGATGTAACACTTCCCATGACTTGAATGCAACATTTGTTTAAATACACTCCTGGATGCTATTGTTTTATTATTTTACAACGTTAATATTCTGTTTACTCCTTTCACTTTGTGGTCCAGTATAGTCCCCAGGTCTTTTCCTGAACTACTGCAGCCCAATCAGTTGTTCTTCATTTTGTATTTATTCCCTCTTAAGTGCTGTAGTTTGCACTTTTTATTAAATTTCATTCTATCTATGTCACGATACTTTTCCAAATTATGGAGGTAATTTTGATTCTTAATCCTATCCTGCAAAAAGGGTTGGATCAAATGAGAGGCAATCTTGATTTCTATGCATACTCATGGACAGTCCTAAAAAGTCTTGGAGTTCATTGAAATTTGCTGTAGATATACAACATACAACAGCCCATGCCAGCAAGAGTTTATACAACTAAAGTCCTATTTGGCATGTGTATCTATGGAACTGTGACACAAGTCTATATATGTGTATACATAACCCATGAGCTTCTAGGAGGTAAAGGGTGGCCAGATGTTGGTTTCTTTTTGAAGTGGGTGACTTTAGAAAAGGTTAATTTCACACATAGATAAATTGCCAGTAAAAGCTTAAATATCAGTTTCTTCACACACCATTGATTATTGTCATAAAAAAGAAAAGCTGTTACCCAGAAACATATTTATATGTTTCTAAGTGTCTAAAACCACACGGCACTTGTAAATATTGAGAAAAATACCAACTTTATAATAGGTTTACAGAAAATATGGGCTGGAAGGAACCTCTGGAAATATTTTAGTCCACATTGTTTCTGTCTAAATTATCACAGACAAATATTTATCTAACCTGCACTTAAAACGTCTAATGCCAGACATTCCACAACCTCTTTTGGTAACCTGTTCTATTGCTCAACCATTCCTGTCATTAGAAATTTTGTAATATTTAAGGTAAATCTCTCCTGCTGCAGATTTAAGCCCACTACTCCTTGTCCTGTTCCCTGTGAACACAGAGAATGATTAATTCTTTGTATTTGAAGACTATCAAAATTCATTCTTTGAATTCCAGGTTTTTCAGACCTCTGGGTTTCTTCTTCTTCTTCTTTTTTAAATTTCTCTCCCATATTCTTCAGTTTGTCTGCCTTGAAGTATTGTGTTCAACACTGGACACAATTCACTACTGAAACCTCATCAGTGCTGAATGGATTTTAAGAACCATTTCCCATAATTTGTATACAACACAGCTATTAATTCATCCAAGTATGCTTTTAACCTTTTGTTGCAACTATATAGTTGGCATCTATTTAGGGGTCTGCTACAACCCCTAGTTTTTTCTGCAGTACTAAAACCTTCCCCAGTCATTTTCCATTTTGTTTGTCCCTTTTATTGTTCTTACTCAAGCGTACTACCCACTACATTTGGGTAAGAACTCGTCTTATTAAGTTTCATCCTATGCATGTTGGACCATTTTTCATTGTAAATACTAATCCTATTCTTTAAAATTCTTATAACACCACTCAGCTGAGTGTACATGAAATTCAAAACTTCAAGTCATTAATGAAGGTTTCATAGATTTCTAGGGGTGGAAGAGACCTTGTAGATCACTGAGTCCAACCCCCTCCTCTAGGCAGGAAAAAGCACTGGGGTTAAATAACCCCAGCTAGGTGCTTGTCTCTTCCTGAACACCTCTAGGGTAGGGGAAAGCACCACCTCCCTTGGAAGCCCATTCCATATTTTGGTAACCCTCACCATAAAGAATTTCTTCCTGAGGTCCAATCTAAGTCTACTCTCCAGTTTATGGCCATTATTTCTAGTAACCCTGAGGGGTGCTCTGGTAAACAGAGTATCCCCTATTCCCTGCTGATTCCCTGCACCCTCCCCTGATGAGTTTGTAGACAGTCACAAGATCTTCTCTCAGCATTCTCTTGTGGAGGCTTAAGAGATTCAAGTCCTTCAGTCTGTCTTCATAGGAGTTTACTTGCAGGCCCTTAACCATATGAGTAGCCCTCCTCTGAACCCTGTCAGGGTTATCCAGATCCCTCTTGAAGTGTGGCACCCAAAACTGGATGCAGTACTTCAGCTGTGGTCTCACCAATGCTGCATAGAAGGGAAGTATCACCTCCTTAGACCTGCTTGTGATGCACCATTTAATGAAAGTAGTGCAGTTAGCTCTACTTATTATCTCATCACATTGGCAACTCATGTTCATTTTTTGTGTTGACTGTCTCTCCAAGATCCCTTTCCACTGCCGTGGTACTTAGAATGGTATTTCCCAGTTTATCGATGTATTGCTAATTAACACACTCCAGCAGTCTCACAGCAGACTTGAATCAAGTCACTAATTAGCATGCATTGGAGCAAAGCTCCATTATGTGTATAGGTGCCCAAAATATTCCGTTTTTCTACTCACTGGAGACTCATATGCCTTCTCATGAACTAAATACATAGCACAGTCTAAACAGTGGTGGGGGTAGAAGGTGCATTAGATTTGTAAAGAGAAATGTTTGGGTGACTTCCATGATTGTGATGTTTTAATTTGTTTGGTGTAAAAGTATTTGACTTGTTAGAGGCTTTGTCCTTAATGTTAGTTAAGTGTATTCAGTTATGCTCATGTGCTACAGAGGAAAGACTATAACTAAACACACTCAAATTAATAAATATAAATAAAAGCTAGGGGTAGCAGAGGAACAAATAATAAGGTCCTGATGCTCAGGTACTTGCTTCCTGCATTTGTATCAGTCTCTAATTGAACTCTGCAGAGAACAGCTGTAGTGTGATCATATAAAGAAAAGTCAGCATAGAGCTCTTACACAACCTCACAACTAGTGAAGATGCTTCTTATATTGGAAATATTTTCACATGGCTGTTTTCCACTTTCATAATTACTACTTGGGAGTTTAAACATCATGGCAGCACATTTCTACCTGCATATAAATAGGCAATGTGCAGAGAAGATTAACAGTAATGCACTGGGGAAAATAATCTTTTTTTGACCCCCTTTCTTGTATAATCAGTCAGTAAGGGAGGTGGGAAACTGTCCAAAAATGACTTATATCAAGCAGAACTAACTATTCAATCAATGGCAAACCACGCATATTATGTTAACATGGATCATAATTGCTTTCTTGCCAAATGCTATGCTAGATATTTGACTGCTGAAATGGATGTGAGATGTGCCATCATTCCCTCTCTGCCAATTTAATTGCCTTCTCTTTTAGAGAAAAGAATGAAAAGTAGGATGTTGAACACCCTTTTTTGCAAATCTGTATGAAAGTTATTAGAAGTGGCTGTGTTTGCTAGGAGAGTGTTGAAGTGTTTAATGCAATTAAAGCTGTGTAGTACTAACCAGAATAGTAATGACTGGAGTGACAAAGGACAGGAACACTAGAAAAGAAGGAAAAACAAAAAAGCTGGACAAGTGTCACAATAATAGCTCATGATAATAGGAATATGTGGCAATTTTTGTTGGCAGCACAGTAAGAGGAAATTGTAGTCCACCAAGACAAAACTGCATAAGGGTAATGAACTTTTGGGCTCAAACCTTTTTCTTTTTTTTCTTTGAGGGAAAGAATTAACATTCATTCTTAACTGCATATTCAGTCTGTCACATTATTTGCAGGTTACATGCATAGTTTGTTATATAATCCTGGTAAAACTGATATTTTCCAAGCAGAACATATGGTGATAATAGCTTAATGATTGAAAACCTGTAAAGACAGCATATTGTCTTAGCACTTTATTCTGTACATTAAGAGCTGACAAAATATTGATGCATAATACTGTACATTGAAATGTATGGGAAATATGCCATTTTCCTGTTAGGGAAACTATGAAGCAAAAAAGAAAAAGACTGAATTCAACTTATTGGGCTAAATTGTGACCCAAGTGTTGAGTTGGCAAGGGACAAAAACAAACTGCAGAAATGTCAGAGCAACAGGTATTGAACTCATTTACCTCAGCCAGTCTCAACTATTGCTCTATTGATCCTGGTTATGGAGTCCCTCACTAAGGCTGTATTAGTTTCTGCTATGTTGGCTGAACTGAAGAGAAATATATAACACAGTGTAGTTTTCCTGGAAGAATGTATTCATTCCTTTGAATTTAATTAAGTATTTCATATAGTCTGAAGCAACCTGTGGCTTGCTTTCTTTTCCAGCCTTTTTAAGCAAAGCAAATGAGTGGAAATGAAGGGACTACCCTGAAGCACTGTTCAGATAGCAAGGCCTATTCCTTTCCATCAAGTACCTTAGGTAAAGTAGGGATTTTTGTTAATTAAATATGACAATTATTAAGATAGACTCTAATCCACAATCACCATCTTACAGCATCTTCTGCAAGGGTAGCGCTTCATCTTTTCTGTTGAAGTTATTGGCTTGCATCCAATTGTAGAGGGTGCCTCACAGCTCACAGTATCCTGTATTTTTTGTGGTCTTTATATTTTCTGGAGACCTTGTGGTCTTGGTATATGTTGCACTTTGAACTACTCAGATGTTGTTCAGTGTTAGTTCTAGCTCAGGTTTGAAGCCATTACACCTTAAAGGTAAAAACCTTCTCTGACATCCCTGCCACCTGCACAGCTGTGACTTTTCATTAGAGGCCTGAAGAGCAGGGGTCTGACTAGAGCTACAGCTGTGAATGACCACTACAGGGCTGGTGAGACAGGACAGGTTTTTTCTTGCTTTAGGTGGGGGTGCATGAGAGCTGAATTGCAGATGGGGGGCATGAAGCTGGGAGATGGAGTGTTAATGGTATAGGGGTGGGTAATGAAATGGGTGGTGGAAAGGAGTGGGAGGTGGTGGCAGGGAGGTGAAATGAAGCAAGTCACTCTGCAGGTTAAAATAAAAAGGAGTAAAAAAAAGAGAAAAGTAATAAAGACAAAGTAAATTAAATAAGGTCTCACTTTAATAAATTGGAATTTACAATTGGGATATAAGGGGTCATGCTCCCTGGGGTGGCTACATTTAGGGGAGCTACTTCCCCTGCTGTGGAAAGGAAGCCCCAGCTCATGGGAACCTGATCCAGTCCTCTACTTGTCCCCCTCCCTGCCTCCTTCCTAAACCTCACTTCTGGATTCATCTGTGCCCTGAGACCTGGCTAGCTGTCATATGGTCTGAAGGGTTTGTACAGGGTTATCTTCATTAATGATGTGGACATTGGAGTCAGGAGTGGACTGGCCAAGTTTGCCGATGACACCAAACTTTGGGGCAAAGCATCCACGCCAGAAGATAGGTGGGTGATCCAGGCTGACCTGGACAAGCTCAGCAAATGGGCAGACGAGAACCTGATGGTGTTTAACACCGAAAAATGCAAGGTTCTCCACCTTGGGAGGAAAAACCTGCAGCATCCTTATAGGCTCGGCAGTGCTACTTTGGATAGCCCTACAGAAGAAAGAGACATTGACCACAAGATGAACATGAGCCTGCAAGGCGATGCTGCGGCTAGTAAAGTGACCAAAACGCTGACTTGCATCCATAGATGCTTCTCGAGCAAATCCCGGGACGTCATTCTCCCCTTGTACTCGGCCTTGGTGAGGCCACAGCTGGAGTACTGCATCCAGTTTTGGGCTCCACAATTCAAAAAGGATGTGGAGAAGCTTGAGAGAGTCCAGAGGAGAGCCACACGCATGATCAGAGGTCAGGAAAACAGATCTTACGATGACAGGCTGAGAGCCATGGGACTCTTTAGTCTGGAAAAGCGCAGGCTCAGGGGTGATCTGATGGCCACCTACAAGTTTATCAGGGGTGACCACCAGGATCGGGGGGAACGTCTGTTCACCAGAGCGCCCCAAGGGATGACAAGGTCGAACGGTCACAAACTCCTGCAAGACCGTTTCAGGCTGGACATAAGGAAGAATTTCTTTACTGTCTGAGCCCCCAAGGTCTGGAACAGTCTGCCAGCGGAGGTGGTTCAAGCACCTACACTGAACACCTTCAAGAGTAAATTGGATGCTTATCTTGCTGGGATCCTATGACCCCAGCTGACTTCCTGCCCTTTGGGCAGGGGGCTGGATCTCCCGAGGTTCCTTCCAGCCCTGATGTCTGTGAAATCTATGAAATCTAGGGTTGTACCCCTTGGGGGTGGGAAGGTCGAACCCCCAGGGATAGCAGGGAGAGGTGCTCTGGTGCCAGAACAACTCCCTGGGCAGTAGAGTTAAGGGGGTGGAAAGTTTGTCCACATACAACTGGAGGGTTGGGGAGGGGACACTGCATCCCGGGATGCTGGAGGACTGCAACTTGTGGGGATCACCTGTGAGGAGTGACCGCATTAATGGAACATGAGCTGGGTAACATGAATTAGAGAGAAACATACCCTGGAGTGGAGTAATTTTTAGTTACCTAGGGTGATTGTACACATGACAAGGGAATAATCCCCTAAAATAAAACAGTGACTTTTAGTTGTGACTATTAAAAACACACTGCTTCAATTTAGGGGCTTCCATCACTGTTATGGTGAAGGATCTGTTCCTTTTTTTTTCCTGCAAAGTGTGCTTGCCTCTCCCATGGCCAGAGGGGTGAACTGCCGATGAATCAAGCATCCCCTGACCTATGGGGGACACTGGTCCTTCCTTCTGCTGTGGTGGCACTGTTGAGGAGTTCGTGACCCCTTGCAGAGCTATTCCCAAAGACAGAGTCACTGTCTGTCTCAAAATTTATTCAGCATGCTGGGCACCCTGAGCAAACTCAGAGGCTCCGAATAAAACTGTTAGAGGCATTTTATAGTTTACAGACAAGATGCGCGCGCAGGTGAGAATTTTACACTGTGAAAGAAAACAAGATATCAGGTCAGTCTGAGAGATCCTCAGTTGGTTTAAACTGTTTTTTGGCTACGTGCTTGTTTTTGAAACGCTAACTAATTCTTGATTGCTTCAGACTTTAAGGTGACTAAGGTTTAGTCATTCCAGAGTCTTATCAGGCTGTGTTCGTGAAATGCTGAGTCTTGCTTTGTAGTTGATTTCTACAGTATTATCTATGATCTTGTTAGAAAATGTCTACAGCACCCTCCAGGGCCATTCAGGCGGCTGCTAGAAGGCTGGGGGCTGCCCCAGCTTGGGCTCAGGTAACAGTTGGATTGGGCTGGGATCTGCCCCCCTGCTATTTCCCCACAATACTCCAGGGGTAAGCCAGCCCATTCCTGGGGAGTTCCCAGGTTTCAGGAAGGCAGCAGGGATTGTGCACAGTGTGCTGGAAGCTCTGGTGTGCTCGGGGAAAAGTTAGATCTAGCTGGGGCATCCCTGGCCCGCTAGCTGCCCACCCAGGTGGCCTCTGGGGGCACCACTGAGGGAAAGGCTGGGATGCCTTGCAGCTCAAGGGCTTCTTGACCTATTTGTAGCTCACCCTCCAACAAAAGGAGAGGTGGGCAGGCTCTGTGGGGAGGGGCGGGGGAAGGATCCAGCCCCTCGCCACTACTGCCTTTAGCTGCTCCTCCGCAGCAGGAAGCAAGCTGTCAGGTTAAAGGTTGCAATGTTTGCAATGCAGCTACATTGCAAACTAAATTACATGGAGATGTGGTGTAGTTTTCAATGTAACAAACTCACTTAAATTGCAAGAAAACCCTGTACGTGTGCAGTGTGATGCAATTAAACTGCAAAAACGGGCGATTTTCATCACATGTACAAGAACCCCTAAAGTGTGCTTAAAACTAGTTTCAGGTGTTAATGTATGAACAATATAGGGGTTAAGAGCTCCAGGAACCACATAAAATTAATGTGTAACAAGGCCTTTATGAATTTTAGGCTCAAGTTCCCTGTGGAGGGTTTTGAGCCCCCCACAAGATGAGGCTACTTTGTAAATAAGGGAATAACTGCCTCAGCATGAGTCTAGAGACTTCAAATATTTTTTTTCCTCATATGCAAGAGCTTCCTGAAATTATGATAGGCTGAGCAATACTAATAACTGAATTGTTTAGCAAGTAGTTTATTTTCTAGAAAGGAAAGAAAAAGATCCCTTAGATCTACCCTTACTTGCACCAAATGTTGTATAGCTCCATGTATATGAGGTTGAAATGGATAATTCTGAACTAGTTATCACTTTAGGAAGAGTTCCTACTGAAAATGGAAGTGGAGGGTTTTACAACCTGAGCAGGAAATCCCTGAACAAGAACTAGTTTTTGAAGTATCTTGAGTAATTCCTTAATATCTAAAAAAGTGTTTTCCTGCAATAAACTGCATGGAAGAATATTTAGAAAGGGAATAATTTATGTTACCTATAATTAAGAAGGGAGGGCAGTATTTATATTACGTTTCTAACTAAGGGTTTTTTTCTTTCTTCTTCTTTTTTTTTTGATTGATTGATAGAAAATAGGGTTGGGGCTTAATATCTTGTGAATAGTACTTGCTTTTTGAGGAAAATGTCAGTTATTCATCAAAGAGAATAAGTAACACACAGAACAGGTTGAAACCAAAACATTTCTATTCACAGGACCACTATAATACATTGCCTGGGTTTTAGTTCATTTTCTTAATTTACTTTGATTCTACGGGATTGGCTTCCTGGCTGTATCCTGTGATCTGTTGCAGTCAGAAATTCTTATGATATGCACCATTTCCCCTTATCAAAGAAAGAGATTGCAATGTATAATGGGAGATTAAGTCTGATGAGGGGACCTAGTCCATAGATGAGAATGGGAGAATTAAACACCTGTATTTCAGTTCCCATGAGGCACCACAGGATATATATACATATTCTATTGGTGGGGAGGAGGGGCATTGGTTAAAAATAAACATTTTCCACAGGATTGGGGGTGCTGTTTTCTAAACAGGACTATTTGGGCTTTTCTGTCGGCCATTTCAAAATGCACAGGGAGTTTACCTTCTGGATGACCTTGGTGCCAGGCTACAGAGTGGTTGAAGAATTTTTACATACTGCTAATGTTGCTGACTTTGTCATCAGTATTGGGCAGGCTGGAACAAAATCTCTGTAATAAGGGTATTGGACTAAAGCAGTCTAGAATTCAATGAATAAAAGTAGGAACAACATTATAAGGACTGTTAAATGCGTCTTTAAAAAGACTTCTGTGCTGGAAGAAGGACACGAGAAGTGAAGAAAGTAAATCTCATCAACAAATAATGAGCCAGCATATGAGCGGAGGATAAACAGACATTAGCCACGCTAGAAAAGCACGTTCCTCTACCATGAATGAAAGCACAAGCGTAAGTGGAAAGAATACATATGCAATTATGAGCCAATAATTTGAAGAACCATATTTCAGAAAGTGCAAAGATGCTTGAAATGGTGGGGGGAGGAGGAAAGAATACCCAGCCTCATTAAGCAGACATACATTTATAAGAAAAATCCTGAAGTCAAAACAGGAGCTAAAAGGCAGATGTAAAACAGAAAACAGCTTTTATATTTTGTACTGGCATTATATTTGAATAGAGGTTAGGGGTTCTTTTTTCTTAAGCTCAAACTTAAGCACCATCATTTTGGGTGGGGGTGGGGATGGGGGTGGGGAAGGGGGCAGGAGTTAACTTGTATTATAGTCCATGGCCTTTTTTTTTCATAAACCATTTTCAGGCTGGTTTCTTTTTATTACAGAATTTAATATTTCTTTTTTCTATGCACTGTTAAAAAAAAAAAAATAACGTGATGCCCAATTTATGTAGCTTTTGGGAAAACATGCTGAGATGTGTTAATCCTGTAGGCATATCCTTCTGTAAACCTTGGTGCTTTTGTGGTCGAGGTCCATTTCTATTATAAATATGTTGAATGTGCAGATATAAAATCAAGTCAATAAGTGGACACAGCATATGTGGTATCTGTATGTGCTTGCCTAAGTATCTTACTCTGTGCATGAGCATGACATTCTCTAACAGCTATCCAGTAAAACTAAAAACAAGGAAAGGTGAGGAGAAAAAAACCCTTAACTTCAGGTTCTTCATATCATAAAAAAACCAACTTTAGAATTCAAATGCAAAGCATTTAGCCAATACAATGTAGTATTTGTGTAATAAGTGCTTGGAGTTGGATCAAATTATGTATGTATAATGTTTGGAGTTAGCTGAAACTTTTTTGCTCTATCCTGACTTAATGCTGAATTAGCAGCTCAGATTTTCACTCTTGAGTAAAAATGTTTTATGCAGTCCTCAGTCAAAGGAAGCCTTTACTATTTTGAAATTCTTAGTAATTGATAAAATAACAACCATTTAAATGCAAATGAATACTAGGTGTAAAAACTCAGAGAGAACTGTGAAGCCTGAATAATTTTTCTTTTTGTCCTTCATATCAGCAAAGGCCAACAGAAAAAGTCTTAACAGCAGAACCAAGTACTGTAACAGCCAGGACTGAGGTTCAGCTGTACAGAGAGGAAAAATGTGACTTTGAACATTTCCTTCCTTTTGAAGGAGTTTGGTAGGTGAAAGCTGACAATTCACGAAGGAATACCCCACTGTTTAAGCCAAAATGGGGAAGAATAGTTTTACCCTAATGATCAAGGGGAAAAGGAAGAATAGTGTGACTTAGGGGCAAGATAATTTTTTTTTTCCATAATTCTTTTTTGTTCAATTGTATTTTCTATCTATATTTACAAATTAGATTTTTCAGCGTTTCTTTCATGTAGCCATTGACCCACATGTTGGACTGTATACTCAACAAAACAGTCCCTTAGCTTCTTACTTGAATCTCGGATGCTTTCTCCTATACAATTTTGAAGTGTGCAAGTCTTCCTGAACACTTGATAGGTTTTACTTGTCTTTAAGCCTTATCATTTCCCCTGCTCAATTTTCTTATCTATACTGTAGCAGAACATTGCATTTTTCTGTGCCTGGGTTCATTTAGAGCTCACCAAGAAAATAATTAGCAAAACAGTAAACTAACTGTAGCATCTCTGGAAAATTTTAGGAATTCAGACATGGCCACTGTACTCATTTTATAAAAGCCAGTCTAAGCTTTTCAAAAGCAAGACTTAGAGACACTTTTAAGCTCCAAAGATTTCCTCTGAGATATTGTCAGCACTGATGATAAATGGCTGTGCAGCTCTCAATAATGCTAGTAAAGGCAAGCAGCCAGATACTTGTTTGATTCAGAAACAATGTGAGATGTCTTTCTATATTTAGTATTTTTTTAAGTAAATTTTCAGGGGGAAAAATATCATGACTGACAGCTCCCAAAATTGAAGCTTTATATTTTAATAGCGGTGTTTAATTGTATTACAGTAGCACCTAGAGGTGTACCAATACAAGGGCACAATTTCAGTAGGAACTGTATATATATAAAAGAACCATATTTGAAGAGCTTGAAATCTTCAGAAGACAAACCATGCAACAGGTGGTTTCCCAAAGAAAAGCTGTTTCCCATTTTACAAATCAAAGAGAGAAGCACAGAGAGATGGAAGAGGCTTGCCCACCTCCATGGAGGGAGGCAGAGCCAAGATCTAAACTTGGATCCTCTGGATCCTGATGTTTAAAGTAAAAAGTAAAGTGACTAGCTTTCAGGGGATACAATCTGAGATGTAATCTCACAGGCTACATAGATAGCCATTAGCTGCCCCCAGACTGATAGCACCTAGTCAGCTGCTAAAAGCAACCCTGAAGTTGATGGCAGCTAATCAGTTTAGGGGCCTGTGGAATTATAGTTTGCCAGTGCTGACCCTGATTAGGGTGATGCCTGGAGGCCCAGCTGGAATCAGTTTTTCACTTTAGGGACAAAAGTCCTATCTTGGGGATTCTTTGGAAGACCCTGGCTACAGCCCTGGAATTGCAGGGGAGGCTGTCCTGGAGTATCTGGGATAGCTGGTTGCTTCACGCAATTTGTTACCATTTGCTTTAAAGACAGACAGGGCAGAGGGAGCAGCACTGCAGATTTCTTTACACCACTCTGCTTCCAAATTGTGATGTGAAATAATATATACTAATGCCAACTTTAGCAGCCCATGGAGGCATATACATATCCAAAGAATGTAATTGCATGTTTGTATTACTTCAGATCTTGCCTTTATTCATCAAGTTCTCTCTCTTTCTCTCCCTCCTTGCTCTGGCTCTGAGGATATGAATAGGAAAGCAAATCATACTAAATTAAGAGGTGGGGAAAGAGAAGCCTAACTGCACTAGCTGTTCCACCATAACTGTTTAGTGTGTCTGGTCAAATCTCATAGTAAGCGAAACATGGGCACTCACACCTGATGAAATAAGGCTGTCACTGTGCTTTAGTTTCCATTTATCTCAGGATAGGAGTGGATACACAAAACAGTTATGAGGCAGCAGCTGGCATGTAATAAGTCAGCAAGTAGTCCTTCTCTCCAACTTGGAATACTTTGTTCATCTCCCTATGTTCCCTCTCAGTATATGTCCATTCAGCAGTCTAAAATTATAAAAACAGCTCATGTGGAATTACTCGGTTTTAAATCATCTAGTTCAAGGATCAGTAGCAATGTAGATGCATGTTGTGGGCCTGGTAAAAGTTTCCTATGGCTCTGTGTGAACTCTTAGGCAAACAGCCTGTGCTAAGTTCCATGCAACTGTGGATATAGGGCTATCGGTACTTGGGCTGGCTAACACTGTGTGGATTTGTTCACTACCACACCTTTTTACAGTCAGAATAGATTTGTTATCTAGCCAGTCTGGGTTAGCAAGGCAAATATTCCCCGACATGAAAACAAAGGTTCTATAATTAGAAGTTTGATGCTTTTGTGGTAAAACTTCGCTATAGAACGCAATTATGAATCATTAAAATGCATGGACCTTCACATTAGCATGGGAAAAATCTAATTATTTTGCGGTTGAAATGCTGTTACAGCAAATTGATTAGGATTTTCTAAGAGAGGCTTGGGGAGTTGCAATTTCATTTGGATACCTAAATTAGGGTTGTCCAGCTTTTAAGCAGTTGGGGTCAGCACACAGCATGGGCTGCAGACCCAGGGGCCAAAACTTTGTAGGCCACATGCCACCTGCATACAGGTGGTGTTGGCTTAGAAATGATATTTAAAGGCTGGGTTCTTCTGGGAATTGGCTTACAGGTATAGATATATGCATTATAAGGGGTTAAGATGAGCAGCAGGGGTTAAATGGATTTATAAACAGCTTGGGAGATGCACACAATTTCTCATGGCTCTGAGAGCAGACGGGCTGTCTAGCACACAGCCTGAGAATGAAGCAGGGCATCCCATAACACAACATCACAGCCTTCAAGGCAGACAGGTTGTCTAACACAACAGGGCCAACAAGGATGCACAGTCTAGGAAACAGCCTGGGACCCAAAGGAAGTGTGTACCATACTGCCCCATACATAACACAACATAAATGACACCAGCAACAAAGCCTTAGAGAGCAGGGGGAGCCAAGTCCCAGTTCTGGGGGAACAGACCAAATTAGGAGAAGGCCTGGAAGGCTATGGGGACATGTGACCCCAGAAAGACAACCAACCAGAGATAGCCATGAATGAAGAGTCATCAAGGGGGAAGGAGAATACAAGGGCAGAGATTTGAGATTAACAAAGGGTCCCTCCCTTTGTCCTGTGCCTCCCCTTTTTGCTCCCTGAGAGGGGTCCCCACCTCCAACCCTGGCATCTGGGAAGGGTCCCCCTGGCCACCATAAACCAAATAGCCTGTCTCATGCACCCCACTGGAGGGGTGCTGTGAGCCTTGTCCTCCCACTTCCAGACTGCTGATACTTAGAGTGGACCCTGCATCTTGACCAGATGTACTTTGACTATGATAACAGCTGTAGGATTTGTAGTTGTAGAATTGATTGTTCATATTGTTGCTTTTTTCCCCCTTACTTTGTATTAATAAACTTGCCTATTATCAACTGGCAGGTGTTGTGGTTGGTCTGAAGGTTGTGCTTGCACAGAACAAAGGTATAGGGGCTGGGTCCAAATCCAGTGTCAACAGTGAGTGGGTGGGCTGTTCCCCTCAGGCTTCCCCTCAGCATGTGGGAAACCCTTTCTCCATCTCACTTTTCCTCCCCACCCTGCAGCACAGATGTGTAGTCCCACCCATCCCTCTCAGCCAGATGTGTTGCCTACCTGTAATACAACCAATCCAGTCTCTTTTGCAGTATGTGCTGCAACGTAGGCACTTTAACCCCCACCCACTATATCACCTCTCCCTCAGGAGCAGAAGGTACAAACTGGAGGAGGGAGGAGTACACTGAAGAACCTAGTTGCCACAGCAGGAACAACTGGACAGGGAGTGGCAGGTGGCAGGGAGCATGTAGGTCACATGATAATGCTTTAGGACGCACGTATGGCCTACATTTTATAAGGCCCCTTGAAAAAATTCAACTGGCATGTTTAAATATAATATAGTGGTATTGGTTTCCTTTGTTTTATAGTTACTTTTATTCAACTACATCAGGCTTTTTTGAAATTGAAAGATGTGTAATGTGAAATAACATTTACAATACCAGCCCACCTCCATAAACCTATCATTTAGCTATTCTTTCTTTTGTTCCCTTGTAATTCTCTCTATGTATATATATTCCCCTTCATCTTAAGTGTTTGGGTCATAGGCTGCTGTTTCACACTGTAACAAATAATAACAATAAAATACATTTGAATTATTATGACATAATTCATTAAATTAATTGGTAAACATTATTTGACTAGGCCTCCTGATAGGCACAAGTCATTGAGTCCTAATTATTTTCAAGGTATTTCCCATGGGTTTTCCATGGCAACAAGGAAACAATTATAAAGGTATCATATAAAGAGACATCTGTTGTTGTTTTTGAGATTCAAGGACAAAAACGACATTTTTCAATGATTGGTAAGAGTCTGCTTCTTGCTACTAATTTGGCACAATTGGAAAGGTTAGACTTCTAGTTGGTTCAAATAACAGATTGAACAAATACAATAAGAATAAAAGAGCAGGTCCTCAGAGTGCTGTTGCAAGAAGCAATACTAACTCTTCTTTTGTATTAAGCAGAAGTAATTGCTTTAATCAAAAGAAGTTTAAAGAGTGTTTGCATGGCTACATACAAAATGGTTCCTATTGCTTCACACAGATCTTTCAGTCCCACATCCCATTGATTCTGGTTTTAAAACAATTGGTATTTTGTATAAAAAATGCAACAGGTGCTGAATGATCCGTCCACACCTCTTGCTTCCTGAAGGAATGGGACTAGGAAGATGATGTTAGCCCAAATAATACCAAAATAATAAACGTGGTCCCAGAGGAAGAGTGCCAAGTAGTCCTTCTCAAGCAAAGGCCAGTCACAACAGCAGTCACTATGCATGGAGAAGGCCATAGCAACCTATAAACTAGACTAAAAGGAATTTAAGCTAACTGGATAAATAACAAACTTCATGGCCATGCTACTTCTTTAGTACGGTTTTCACTGACATGGTCTATAAGGCTGTGTGAAATTTTGCAGACCATTTTGTTTCAATGCTGTTTTGACTCATTTCGAGCTCAAAACAGCAAAATCAAAATGAAACAAAGGGCTTTGAAACAGCCTTGAAACGAAATGAGGGTAGTCAAAATATTTAGAAAGTTTTGAAACATTTTGAGTTTCAAAACTCAAGCAGGGCTTGCCTGTAGGAAAACAGAAAGTAAGGAGAGGAAGTGGGGGGTGGGGGGGGGGGGAGGGGGGGAGGACTGCTCTGATATTGACTGTGTAGCTGGCCAGTGACAGTGATCCTTCCTTGAGGTCCCTTCCAGTCCCAGTGCTCTGGGGAACGGATGAAAAAAGAGGATAAAAGGCAGCATTGTTTGAATTGCCCTGCTTTCTGTCTCACACGTCATGAGTTTTGCTTGTCAGCAGCCTGATGTGCAGTTTCTCAGAAACCTCTGCACTTATCTCCTTGAAACTTGGTAGGCTTTGTGTCCTCAGCAGGGGATAACATCCATGCCATTTTTACCCTGCTGTGCCTTAACACACACGACACAAGTTTTGCTTTTGAGATTTTGAGGTACAGTTTCCCAGAAACTCCTGCATCTATGTCTTTGACGCTTGGCAGACTTCGTGGCCTCAGAAGGAACTACTGTCTTTGCAAGTACCATCTGAATCAGGCAAGAACTGACAAAGTTATAGGTACTTTTGTGGTTCCCCATTATAGCCTATGGTGAAATGTTGAAACAGTGAAACAGTTTTGATGAAACAAAATGAAACAGTGGTTTCAAAACTAAACAAAACTCAAAATGAAGCACTGTCCCATTGAAACAGAAGTCGAAACAAAATGGTGCTGTTTCGCACAGCCCTAATAGTCAACTTCTGAATTCCTTTTACAGTGTGTCTATATTACCTGTTAGTCTAAGTTGCATCTTTCTGACACAATTTAAGCTATAGTTAGGGATTTCCCAATAAGCCTTGTCAAATACTTTCCAAAAGCTTTTTACAGCTCATACCTTAATAGCAAGCACCCTAAGAAGAAGGGTCTGTAGGTTCTAATAAGTTTGCTATGTGGAAGTGACTATTTTTTTCCCTTCCCACTTTGAACCCAAATAATGCTGTCATACTTTTTTAATTAGGTAAAATTGCCCTTTTTGGTTATTTGTTTTTTGGGGTTTTTTCTCCCAAGAAGAACATTGTTGTTTTAACTAACTTAAAGGAATATTTTGAAGCAGGGGAGGAGGAAATGTTTGCTTTGTTGGAAATTATTGTACTTTTTGGCCAAAATGTCAAAATTTTATGGGAGAGAAGCTTGACTCTTGTGCCAGTTTTGCCATTTGTTCTTATTTGTTCCTGGTCCTAGAAAAAAAAGGTAGTCTTCAGATCAGTTCTAGATAATGTAATTTGACAGCATTCAAGAAGTAACCGGTGATAAATGCAGTGTGCCAGCAATGTGGGCTCACATCATCCTGGATTACTTAACAGAACAGATAATGAGTTTTGAGGTACTTGGAGCTTTTTCAGAATTGGTTCTCTCATGCGTGGATGTTAGAAATCTGCTCACCGCAGCAGCCATATATTCATCTAGTGAGATGTAGTGTTGTCTCATGGCCAGTTGTAGAAAGAAGAAAACTGCCCAGCAGCTGTTGCTAAGTATAAATCCAATTTCAGGGCAAAGCCTAGAAAGACTCACAAAGCAGTAGTCTGTGTTGGTGAACACAGTAGAATGTCTCTCAAATGAGCATGGTGACATGTTTTTGGCTGCACCTTCAGAGTATTTTTTCCTGCTTAAAATATATGTTTCTATCTTTTCCAGTTTGGGTTTTAGTTATGACTTTCATTTGGGTGCATATCCAGTTTAGGAATGGTGGCAAATAGAAGTGGTGATGCGATTATCTCATGCCATGGATGGATAAAAGGTTCATGAAGCATATGTAGCTGATGTTTGCAAACTTGGTTTCTCTTGTATATGGTTTAGCTATACAGTGAAGAGGGCATAAGACTGGAGTAATGTGAACCTCCACAGATAGATTGTGTGGGTACTATGGGTTTATTGTGAGATGAAAAGCTGAACATTTAGATGGTATCCCCCATTTAGGTGGCATTCTATTTTTTCCTGGATGCCTAGACAATAAGATTTTGTTGTCTCTTGTTGTCAGTCCCAAAAATCTCACTTGTGTGCAGACTGACATGCATAGCCATTCACATGCATAGGGTCATATGCACAGGAATAGAGTGCCAAATTGTAAGTGGCATTTTAGGAGCATAGACAACCATGTGGATGACCAAATCTGGTTGTCTAGGCATCCAGAAAAGAATATAATACTGCTTTTTAGTGCCTTTCTGTTTTCCCCTGACAAATCCTTAAGGAGACAGACAGTGCCTATTCCTCATTGATCAGTCTGCACCAGTGACCATCACTAACAATATTATCCTTACATAACATTTAAAATCAGAAGAGAATCTCATTATGCCCAAACCTTATATTGGCACGCCACAGACTGCTATCAGCATCCTTCTACGTGCCTAAGGAGGGATTGTGAAGGCCTTGCAAAGGGGTTGCACGAAAACTTGTCCTGCTGTTTTGAAACACTGCCTGTGTCATTTTGAAGCTAACGTTTCAATTCATATTTGATTTTCAGATCTCAGGGGGTACCTATTTTATAGACTGCTGTTGAGCTTGGCCTATGATAGAAATCATATCTGCAGAATCAGAAAGCTGGTGTTCTGTAGTTGATCCTAGGGCCTTTTGATAATCCTACGTCACTTTTTATTATTTGCATCTTATGTACTAACTACCTTAAATAGCTTCATAATTTCATAGTTGTTAGGGGCTGGAAGGGAACATATAGATCATTGTGTCCAGCCCCCTGCACTTCAGCAGGAAAAACTGCTGGGATCAGATGACCCCAGCAAGTTGGGCATCAAGATGTTTTATGAAGATTGCCAGGGTGGATGACTATACCACCTCTGGGGAGTCTGTTCCAAACCCTGGGCACCCAGCTTGTAAAGAAATTTTTTGTTATGTCTATCCTGAAGCGATCTTCAATCAGTTTGTGTCCATTATTTCTTGTCCTCCCCTGGGGTGCCTTAGTGAATAGATGCTCCCCCAAACCCTGATGTGCACTCCTAATATATTTACAGGCTGCCACCAAGTCCCACCTGAGTCTTTTCTTCTCCAGGCTGAACAATCCCAAGTCCCTCAGCCTCTCCTTATACATTTTGGTCTCCAGGCCTATAATCATGCGTGTGGCTCTCCTTTGGACTTTCTTGAGCTTCTCTGCATCCTTCCTGAAGTATGGTGTCCAGAAGTGGATGTACTCCAGTTTCAGTCTCACCAAGGCTAAGCAGAGTGGGAGGATAACATCCTTTGCCTTGCTCTGTTGACAGTGGAGTCCTGACATGCTTACTCATGTGTAGGATGACTAGAGGTTGGAGTATTCTAGAATATTTGATCTCCTAACCTTAATGATGGCATGACCCACTTGTGAAAGCTGAGTATATGCAGTGAGTTGTTTGACCAGTACCTAGTTTGTTTGGTAACCAGGGGAACTGTGGCAGGTTGGAATATTATGTTAATGCGTTATTATGGGTTGTTAGGATAGTTTGATTTGTATGGTCCTACCTGTGATTGACTTTGATTGGCATTGCTTGAGAGAGTAATGATTGGATCTGCACATGATTGACAGGTGGCATGGTTTGGACATTATAAAGCCTGTCCAGTGTAGGGGCCAGCGTGGTTTTTAGGGATCATCAAAGCTAGAGCTCTCTGAGACCTGCTCTGTCTCACGCAATCTCCCTCTTTTGCCTGGTGTGTCTGTGTGTACAACTGATTTAGTAATTGAGTACTTCTGTTTGTGGAACCCATAGTTTAGCAACTGTGGAGTGAGTGAGAACAGTGTGTGTGTGGGACCGTGTTCAGGAGCAATGATAGGAAGGTCCTGATCACCTGAGCACTTGCCAGCCACTCAACTGTTTCTGCGCATCACCTCGGTCGGGTAAAGTATCACCTACCCCTTTTCTGAGGTGCTTAGTACCCACCTACATGTGAGGGAACAGCACAGAAATCCTCAGAGATGTGAGGCTGCAGAGCAAGTCTTCCTTGCCTGTCAGCTCTCTAGCATGATAGTTGGCCCCCTTGGGTGACAGACTGGTTCTTTAGCTGTTCTGTAGTTTAACTGTTTAACTGTATACTGTTTGGTTTTGTTGGTTCTCATCTTAATACACTTGTTAAACTTTACACTCATGTGGGGGATTGCTTGGTATTTTGTACCTGTGGTTGGGACCGGGCAGTAGGCCAATTTCTAGAGGGATTTAACTCTTTGGTGCCCCGCTAATCTAATAGGGAGGTTGATCAAGTATAGAGTCTTAACAGCCCTTCATGTGTGTTTGAGAGTGTGGATGGGTGCCTGAAGTGGTCCACGGGATTCTCTGCTTTATTGTGGTGTGCCTGTCTTCTCTTTTCCCCGCTCTTCAGCCTAAGATGCCTCGGTGGATGCGTGCGTTTGATTAGCTCTGCCAGTTACGGCATCACATTAGTAGCTCATGTTAATTTTGTTGTCAATCATGACACCCAGGTCTCATTCAGTCATGGTGCTGGCCAATGTTTCCTCTAAGAAGCAGTGGTCCATGAGCGCACTGCCTCGGTCCATGAGCGTGCCTCCTCAGTCTGGTGTGGGACACTTACTGAAGGGGCCTGGGGGCTGGGGCCTGGGGCCGGTGCTGGGGGCCAGAGGCTGGAGCTGGAAGCCAGGAGCCAGGGGCTGGAGGGCTGGAAGCCAGAGGCTGGAGCTGGGGGCTGGAGGCTGGGGACTGGAGCCAGGGCTGGTGGCTGGAGGCTGGGACCAGGAGTCGGAGGTCAGAGGCTGGTGACTGGGGCTGGGGACCAGGGGCCGGGGCCGGGGCCAGGGGTTGGGACTGGGGGCTGGAGCTGGAGCTTGGCACAGGCTCCACTGGCTCTGGGGAAGTGCCTCACTCCCCCCACATCAGGGCCAGGGAGTGGAGCACTTCCTCAGAGTCAGCAGAGCCTGCACCAGCCACTCGCCCCAGCCTCCACCCCTGCCTTGCCTCGCTTGGGGAGGAGCCACTGCCTGGCCCAAGTGAAGGCACTGTCAGCTCTGGGACAGTGCGGGACATGCCCTCGGAGACCATACCGGGGGGCAGAGTACCTTTGAGGGAACCTTGGTGCTGGCTAGCATAGCACTTCTGACCCTGTAAGTCTGTTGTGGATTATTTCTCCCCAGATGGAGCACTTTGCATTTCTCTGTATTAAAGGACATCAGGTTGAGGTTTGCTTACTTTGCGAGCCTGTCCAGGTTGGCCTGCATTGTCAGCCTGTCCTCAAGCATGGCCACACTCCCCCATAGTTTGGCATTGTCAGAGAACTTTGCCACCTGAACCCAAATAGTTGATGAACATGTTGAAGAGCACTGGTCTGAGTAATGAATCCTGGAGATGCCACAGGTCACTGTCCACAATGATGACTCAGTTCTATCAATCAATACCTTTTGGGTCCTACCAGGGAGCCAGTTACCTAGCCACCAGACCATGTAGTAGTTGAATCTGCATTTTCCCATTTGACCATGAGGGCATCATGGGAGATGAGGTCAAAGGCCTTTTTGAAGTCCAAATATATGGCATCAGCTTCATTTCCCATATCCAGGTGGCAAGTTACCTGATCATAGAAGGAAATGAGATTGGTCTGACATGACCTGCCTGTAACGAAGCCATGTTTGCTGTCATTCAGAATACTGCCTTCATTTAGTCTTTGTACGATGGTAGTTTCCTGGGTCTTCTCTTCTCCGTCTCTTAAAGATAGGTACCACATTGGCCTTTTTCCAGTCTTCTGGAAATTATCCCAAGAACCACAAGTCCTCAAATATATTTGCCATCAATTACACAGTGACAGCAGCCAGTTCTTTTAGCACTTTTGGGTATAGTTCATCTGGTTCTCCTGGATTGTAGATATTTAGCTTTTGTAGGTGCTCCCCAAAAAGATCTATACCAACTGGGGAGGGCGGTCACTCCCACCATGCTATTTCTGTATCCTGTCAAGCAGGCTAATATCCTTAGACTGGTGGATTACTGACATAAAGTATTCATTCAGGAGTTCAGTTCTGTCCTGAATCTTGGTTAAAACCAATCGCATTTCATTTTTCAGGGGCCCTATGCTTCCCTTGTTCTTTTCCCGACTTCCTACATATCTAAAGAACAACTTTTTGTTGTCCTTGATTCCAGTTGCCAGTTTATGTTGGGTTTGTGCTTTTGCTGTCCTGATCTGCTGGTGGAGGCTGCTGCTGAAAACTCCTCTTTGGTAGTTATTTCTGAAGTCCATTCCTTGTAGGTTTTTCATTTTAATTTCAGGAAGTCCATGACTTCCCTGTTTACACAAGGGGATCTCCTAGTTCTTTCGCTATCTTTCTTATGAAAGGGAATGGACTTTCTTTGAGCTTGTAGGATCACTTCCTTGAGCAATAACCACTCCTCTCATACTCCCTTCCTCACCAGACTGTGGCCCTGCAGGGCCTCGCCAACCAATCTCCTTAGTTTAACGAAATCAGCTTTCCTAAAAACAGGGAGTTCTACCCTACTGGTTGATTTCCATGACTTATGGTGGATGCAGAAAGTGATTATCTTATGGTCACTGTCACCCAGTTTCCCTTCAATCCACAGGTTGCTCACTTGGTATTCCCCTTTAGCCATAACCAAGTCTAGGAGTGCCTAGCCCCTGGGCAGCTTGTAGACACCCTGGGTTAGAGGACCTCAACACAAGTGAGGAAACTTTGTGAGCAGTGGGATCTAGATGAGTACTTCTCCCATGAGATGGCTGAGTAGTTGAAGTCATCCATGACAACCATACTCCAAGAGCATGCATCCTTTGCCAGTTCTCTAGAGAATTCTTGTTCAAGCTGTTCCTCTTGGTTTGGAGGTCTGTAATAGACTCCTGTGGTCAAATCCCCATGCTCTCCCTTGATCCAGAGGGTCTTAAGTTGCCCTTCTTTGTTCACAATCTTTGCCTCAAGGGAGGTGTGATGTTCCTTTACATAGAAAGCAACTACTCCACACTTTTTCCCATTGCAGTCCCTACTAAACAGGGTGTATCCCCTTATGTCTGTGGTCCAGTCGTAGGTGGAGTCTCACCTGTCCCAGCTGCCTGTGGAGGGTTTGGATTGAGAGTGCGGTCGGGGATAGAAAGGTAAAGAAGATTTATTGACTTATCAAAAACACAACTATGCATAGTAACAAGACAAACGATGACAGACAAAAGCATTTTGCATTGGCAGCTTATTGGCAGTCCCTCTGATGCTCTATACACAGCAAGTTCCTCTTTCCACAAAGTTAAGCGAGGTCAGACGTCCCCGAGCAATGCTGTCCTAGGGGTACCAGGAAGAACCCTGGAATGCAGTTTTTGGGCGCCTTGAGGTCCATGGGCCCACTGATTCAGGCAACAGCTAACTAATCCTTTTCACAGAGCTGCATCTTCCTTTTGAATGGTTTCCAGATATTCCAGCTAATGTATAGCTTCTGAAGGGCACTGATAATGTACAACCACTCAGATTCCTTTTACTTCAACTGTCCTTAGACTGACCAATAGCAGTACAAGCCTTGCATTCCTTTGATAAGGTAATTTTAACAGTGTCACAGGGCCTTACTACTTTTAGGCTTTGCTAAATTTACTAAGCCTTACTTTATACAAGGCCTCACTACATCTTAAACTATAATTAGGCTTTTAGCAACAACATATATCTTAATATCTAAACAAATACAGAAAAACACTTGGTATAATCTTCATAGAGCCTTCAGCAAGCACTTTTATCACACAGATATACTTTTCAGCTGCCACACCACCAGGTCTCCAGGATCCCTATAAAATCATATTGTTTGTTGGTTAGTATGAGGGGCAGTTTCTCCTGCTTGTTTCTTGTGCTTCTAGCATGAGTGTACAGGCAACTAAGCTTGCCAATGAAAGCCCTAGACTTTCTCATGAGCAGTGGAAAAATCTATCCATTGGCTATGGTAGGACAAGGCTTTCTGTTGTTTTCTGTGATGCTGGTTTTGAGGTTGCCATTTTTCAGACTTTTGTTAGTGGTTGATGGTCCATCCCCTGGCAATTGTAGTTTAAAGTCCAGGAGGTCTGCCATTCAGGCTGAGAAAAATTTCTTCCCCTTTGACTTTAGGTGGATACCATCTCTTCCCAAAAGACATCTCTGAGGTTGCCATGGTTGAAGAAGCTGAAGCTCTCATGGTGGCACCATAACCAGAGTCTTCTGTTTACTTCTTCTATGAACCTATCCCTCCTATACCTGTGACCTGCAACTGAGAGGACTGAAGACAAGAGTACCTGCACCCCCGGCCCCTTCAGCCCAGCCCCCAGAGCCCTGTTATCTCTCATGACCCGACTAGGGTTGTTTCTGGCCATGTCGTTTGAGCCTACATAGTTGAGGAGCACAGGATATTGGTCATAGGGCCAGTTTCAGGATCCTCTTGACCACATCCCAAATGTGAGCCCTGGGCACTGGGCCTCTGGGAAGCGGGCTCCCTCAGTCCGTCTCAGGAGGGAGTCACCCACCATGACCATCTTAGGTTTCTTCCTTGGCAGGGCTGTTTGCCTTGTTTCTTCCAGAGTTGGTGTTCCCACTGATGACTTTGCTGGCTGTGTGCAGAGTGCATACCTCTTTTGCAGTTCCAGGGGAGAAGTAACACTAGCTTATGCCTTGGGACCAGAGACGACCCAGAGTTGTCTTGCAGGCAACTTCAATATGGGACTCCAGGTCAGTCTCATTGTTGTTCTTCATTCTGCTGGTGGGTTTCTGTGCTCTTTCCTCTCTTTTATTCAGGTGTAGGACCTGGTAGTAATCATCAATCTCTTGCTCGTGAGCCCTGATGCTGTGAAGTCTACTCACCTATGCCTGGAGATCCCCCACCTGCCACTCTAGAGACCTCAGAAGGGAGTACACTCTACAGATGGAGGTGCCCTTGTTCCCATTCTCAGATGCTGGCAGCTATTCCAGGCAACCCCCACAGCCTGGAGCCATAGGCTCCATCTGGGTAGTGGCTGGAACCATGGGCTCTGTCTGGGTGGAAGCCTCAGAGATGCAAGAGGGGGCACTCCAGGGAGGGGTACGGTGCATCCCCACCATTTTGCAGTGTTTTATAAGATACTTCCAAATACATGAGTTTCTGAGTTCTGGGCTCACTGCCCAGGGCCTCATGCCTTTTGATGCAGCCTTCCATGCGAACTCCCACATTAACTCATGTGCCAATGCCCAGAGTGTGCCTGTGTGTGTGCTTTGTTCACATGGCTCCCTGGGGAGCTGGGCTAAGTAGAAGCTGGGGGTGTCTGGCTGTTGTTATGGGGCAGGTGCCTATTAGTAAGACAGTTAAAATATAGGTATGGTTTAAAGGTTAAGTTATTAACTTGGAATTGAAAAGACTTCTGCTCAGTTTCCTTCATCATATCCTTTTGTCTCTGTCTTCTTCATCTGTAAAACTGGACATGGTTTAATGTAATTGTCTAAAAAAAGTAGGAAATTTATTTGTCCTTTTTTCCCTTTCCCTTGCTGTTTTTTTTTTTTTTTTTGCTTTAATAGAAAACAAACAATCGAAACTGAAAATGTATAGTTATTCTATATGCATGGAAACATTAGCAGTATTCATAGATGGGTGCTCAGTTTGATTAATACATGCACACATACATAAAATAGAAGGCTGTACAAGCCTAAAATAAAACAAAAGTACATAAGCTTGAGCGACTTCTGTTGAGATATTCTAATGACATCATGTTGTTTGCCAGTAAAGCCATTAACCTTGTGTTTTTGCAGTAAGTCCTTTTAAATTAAGAAAAGCAACTTTAAACTCTGAGTAACTCCTAAAGGAAAAGACAGTACAAAGCACAGTCCATACCCACTTTATTATAGCTGTTCTTTCCAACAGTTTATTTTACATCAGAAGTGTTCTCTCAGCTGTAAAGATTGATAACATACCACCACATTTAATACCTCCAAAATCCAACAATAGACGAGTACCACATCTTGCTTTAAAATGCACTGCTTTCAAAGAAAGTGCTTAGCCTGTCTTTCTTACATTAATTATGTAGACTTTTTTCATTAATTCTTTTTCACTTTTATTACTTAAAACTCTTTAACTGTACTGCTGAAGAGAAAGACTATGATCAAACATTTTTGGAGTACTTTAAAGATATTGTGAATACTTTGAATACTATCATATTAAAAAAACCCAAAAACCTCAAGGTGAGAGAGAGAATGAAAACTCAAGGAAGAAGAAAAATAACAAATCTAAACTGATTTTTTTCTGTTGAGTAGCTCTCATTGATTCAGACTAGTTCTACAATCTTACTAAAAAGCAGCCTATAACAATAGGGTAAATGTATATAATTTCTATAGAGGGTTTGACCTCCAGATGCCAGTTTATCATACTTGATATGGAGTTTAGAATATTTATATACACTAGGGCTATGGGAAGCTTTGGGTGGTGATTCGAGTTGGAGGAGATTCGACCTGATTTGGTGGTCAAATCTCCAAATCCAAATTGAATTGGGGACTAATTTAAAGTTCCAAATTGATTCAAAGCTCTCTGAATCTTTGCCAAAGATTCAGAGAGCTTTGATGATTCGGGCAGTCCCTGGAGCTTCCGACTCCAAGCTGGTTAGTACTAGAGGCAGGGGAATGGGGGCTGGGGGGGGAGACCATGGGAGGACCCCTGCGATCCCCCATGATCCTTCCCAACCCCTCACTTCCCCAGCCCCCATGGCTGCCAGCACCTACCCCAGCTCCTGGCCCTTTAGAGGAAAGCCCTGGTGCTCACCAGATGCTATTGGGTGGGGGGTAATCCCTGCTGCCCACCACTGCCCCATGCTGCATGGAGGGCTCTGCACAAGCCCCCTGACTCCCCCCCACTCCCCCAAAGGCCCCCCCCATGAGTACCCCACCCAGGCCAGCTCTGACTTTTTAAGGAAAAAAATGGAGGACTGTTCACTTCTGCTGGTGGCATTGGTGCTTTAGGGGCTCACACAGAGCTCCCCACATGGCGTGGGGCAGTAGGAGGTAGCGGTGATCACCCCCTGCTGACAGAAGCAATGAGTCTACGGGTTTTCTTGGCTTTTTTTTCTTAAAGGGCTGGAGCTGGCCCAGGCGGGGCACCCTTGGGGGGACTGGGGGACCGAGGGGGTTCAGAGGACTGGTGCAGAGCTCCTCACACAGTGTGGGGAAGTGGGGATTGTCTCCCCACCTGGCAGCACCCACTGATTTGGGGCTTTTTTTAACAAGTGTCAGGAGCTGGGGTGGGTGGGGCAGCCATTGCCAGGCTAGGAGAGTGGGCAGGGGATGGGCCTGTCCTGGCTGATTCAAAGGTTCAGCAGCAGCCAAATCTCTGAATCATATTTGGCCAAATCAAATTGGGACACTGATTTGAATCAGCGAATCAAATCACTGTCCCCTGAATCGGCCAAATCCAAATCCAAAGTGAATATTAGCTGTTTCACACAGGCCTAATATACACACACAAATGCATGTGCACACACATATATAATATATAATAATATGTACATACACACACAGATGTAGTGTATGTGTGTGTGTATATATATATATATATATATTCTATACATATTCTATATCTAGCTATCTATCTAGATATAGATATATTCTAGAATAAAGAATATATATATCTATATTCTAAACTCTGCATCAGATTTGATAAACTTGCATTTGGGGCTCAAGCCCTCTGTGGAAGTGATACAAGCCCTTGATATTTTAAGTCCACCCTACTGTTACAGGCTCCTTTTCAGTAACAGTGTAGATCTAGGCTGGATCAATGAGAGTTACTCACCAGAAAAAAATCAGTTTAGATCTATCATTTTTCTTCTTCCTTGAGTTTTCATTCTTTTTTTCTTACCTTGAGCTTTGTGGGGGCGAGTTAATATAATTGTATTCAAAGTATTCATAATATCTTTAAAATGCTTCAAAAATGTTTGATCATAGTTTTCCTTATACATGCATATATACATCCTATATCAATAAAGATATAGGAGGAACAGGACTTATTTACAGTTTTTGATCTGATGTAACAGTTTGACCAGAGTCCTTTAAAAACATTTGTTCAGGGCTAAGCCCCTGACTTAGCTTCATGTTTGTCAGAGTGGCATGGTAAAGCTGGCTATAGCCAGCAAACACAGGCTTATCATTTTCTTTTGTCTTCTGCTTGTAGACCTGCAGTGACTAGATTGGTATTTTCCAAACCGTTTTTGCTCAAGATATTCCTACACAACTTAGCTCAGGTGACACTAAATGGAGAAAAGAATCACTTCACCATATTAAACTTCAGGGAAATAGTAAAGTGCCTTATTACTTCTCTAATAGATAAATAGATTTTTATACACACACACACACACACACACTCACACTCACATACATATTTATGTGTGTGTGTGTAAATGTACACATACACACATGTGTGCACACACATGCACACATACGTACCCCTAGGCAAATAATACATGATACTTACAAGTCAGAAAGAGATCAGCATAAGGTTTAAAAGTGCTAACCAAACACTGGGTTGTAGGGGCAGGACTTCAACTGATGTACCCTCCCATTACTGTTGTCTGTCCACCCCTCACCCTGGATCTTTATCTGAGGGGCCAGGCAGTAGGCCTGTGTGAGTAGGCAGGTATTCGATCCAGCTTTGGATTTGGCTACTTTGGATGTCAGTGATCAATCTGGAGCTCTGGATAGGTATCCTGCTTTCATCTGGCCAAAGCTGCTCTAAAGCTTCAGAGCTGCCACAGAGATCTGGCCATAGGGTATAATGGGGGATCAATGAAATATCTATAACTTTGGTTTTTGTCTGATTTTGGTAAAACTTGCAGGGATGGTAGACACTGCTGAGAGAATGAAGCGTTCCAAGTTTCAAGAAGATAGGTGCAGGGGCGTGGGGGGAACTGCTGCTGACAGGCAAAACTCATGACATAGATAACCCTGTGTGTGTTAAGGCGCAGAGGGCTGAAAATTGTAGGAGTGGTGGCCATGAAGCCTGACAGCTGTCAAGACCCGCTTCTGCACCTAATAGGCAAAACTCATGATGTGGGTGGGTGCTGGGGCAACTGTGTCTGTCTTGGGGCACAGGAGGTGAAATCTATTTCAGGCATGGGTGCAAAAACTTATGATGTGGGTGGGTGACACTGTGTATGTGTGTGTTTAAATTGCGGGCCTCTGCACAATATGGCAATGTGCCCCAGTGAAGCCTCCTCCTCCCCTACAGCTTCATGCCAGATCTACCACTTTATGTGACAACAGGTAAAATAACTTAACTGGATCAACACCAGTAGCAGCAGCAGCAGCAAAAGTACCCAAACAGAACTGTCACAGAGCACTTCTTTTTATAACGGAATTAACAGCAAGAAGTAAATATGTGTTGTGTCATGTTGTGTTGTGTTGGACATATGATGTCACTCATGGGGTGTGATGGCTTATCTTGTGTTTTTATGTCTATATGTTTATTATGGGGAAAAAAAGAGTACTTAAAAAATATATAGCTTTTGAAGCTTTAGGGTTGAAACTCCTTTGTCGAGCTGAGGAAGTACCTGCAGTTGGTCCTGGATTGAACAAATAGTAAAGAAGCCAGAGGGTGGCCTGGCATGCAATGCAGGCAAGAAAGCCAGTCAGTGAAAATGGGAATGAAGGTGTCAGGGGGTGAGGGACAGGCTGGAGTGGGGGGTAGGGGGGAAAGGGGGATGTAACAGTGCAGGTGAAAATGTAGAGGTGCCTGGGGTGTCAGATGTCTGGCAAGTCCACAGTGTGCCAGAATTCCACTGTGTATATGGAGGCCATGAGTTTCTGTACCTACTACCTAGGAGGCTGATGAAGTGCAGTTCATAGACCCAGCTCTGAAAAGTGGTTTGTACATTCAAATAAGCACCTAACCTCCTCACCAGAACTGAAGCCAAGTTCCTACAGCTCAAAACACAAAACCTGCCAACTATCTCCAGTACACCTACAAACTGCACACCAGAATCTATCAAAGACAATAAACCCCAACCACCTGTGGGGGCACATTCCTCACCAAAAAAGCCTGAGAGGGAACAGATTACAATGCAAACCACTTTTCAGAGGATGTGTGCGTGTGTGCGTTAACTGGAGGTTATGTTGCCTCCTACTCATCTTTCACCAGGGGATCATTGTTCCTGGCATTTACGGGGCTGCCACACTACCATCAGTCCCACCAGACCTCCCTACCCTAGCAAGGTGCAGTTTTTGTGCTCATCCCCAGGACCTGGGGCCTCCTTCTTACCCATAGCCCCAATCCCATACCTCCAAGTTTGTCCTGGCAGGAGAATGAGCTCAGCAGGGACATGTTCTTCCTTTACTGGCTGGTGATGCAGTTAGTGCCCCCTCCAGCTGAGAGCTTGGCATTACTCAGCTTTTAAAAAACTCAAAAAAGGAAATTGGTGCAGACAGAGTAAGGAGGGTGGCATTCAGTCGGAGCTTGGGGAACCCCAGAAGTGGGAGGCTCACCTTTAGGAACACCAGCTGCTCCACAAAACAAGGATCCAAGCAGGTGTGGTGGGGTGTCACAACATGCCCAGCAATGCTGAACACTGTCTCGCTTGGAACAGGACAGGTGTTGCTGTGCAACCGTGGCCAGATCCTGACTCATCTGGCTGCGTCTTTCCCAGTAGGCCAAGGGGTCACAGTCCAGTGGCTCCACATCCTCAGGAAAATAGCCACTGAAGCCTCAGTGCTACCTGCCTGAGGCTGGGGTCTGATGTGTTTGGACCCCAGTATTGAAGCCATGCCCATGGCCCACGTTGGCACTGGCTGGTATGGAGAAGACTGGCTGGTGCCAGTGCTGGTGCTGGCACTAATGCTGGTGCTGGGAGTGCTGGCACGGAAAAGTGGATCCCCTTCTTCCACATCTCCTTGCCTCTGTACTTAAGCCTCCCTGATTTTGTTCACCAGCACCTGCATCCATAGATTGAGGGTTTTGGTGCTGCCAGTGCACATGCTCCCCTTCACCCTGGGGTTGCACATGCCCACGATTATGTGCACCATAGTGGACTGCAAAGGATCCAGCCATCTCCTGATGCCCTTCTTCAGCCGCCTCACCAGTGCCTGCACATCTGGTGACAGCAGCCTGCCCCAGCCAGGAACATTGGTCCCCTGGGACTTCTCCATTTAGTTCTCCAGTTCCCTCACTGGGGGAGATTGTACCCCACTCAGCTCTCTTCAGGAGGCCGCTGATCCCAATCTCCCCAAGCAAGGCCATCTTTCAAGCCTTTCAAGCATCAGGTATGTGTAGTTCCACTGAGTCTCCACATCCTGCATGATTCTTTGCTGCAGGATGCTCAGTTCTGCCTGTTTCTCCCACAGCATCTTGCCGCCCTTGATGCTGCGGTGGAAGTAGCTGACCGCCTTTCTTCATTTCAAAATCAGCTGGCTTGTACCAGTGGTGGTGGCAGTGCTGTCACCAGCAGCACTGTCCCCCTCCAACATCACAGACAGCCTTCACCATATTGGCCACGTTGTCAGTGACCATGAACCTGTGGGTGAGCTCAGCCTGCCCAATAAGCCACCCCTGCACCATGAAGTTCATGGCCCCCCTTGCTGCGGGGGACTCATCCAGCACCTCGGCTTGCAGTAGAGCCCACTGACGGCCTGACTGATCACACCAGTGCCCTGTGAGGGAGAGGTAGGCATGATCGCCACCCCAGCTGCTCCAGATATTGGAGGTGAAGTGCAAGGCTACCTGCAGCCCTGCCTTGCACAGCTCCTCCCTCAAGTACTCCCTGCATGCCTCATACAGGGAGGGCACCACTGTGCTGCTAAAGGTGGTGCATGCTGGTACTTTCTAAGATAGGGCCAGAAGTGCTATGAACTGCCTGAACCCTGGTAGCTCAACTAGGGAGAAGGGCTGGCTATCCAGAGCAAGCATCTTCCCAATACTCTGGGTGATCTCATTCACCTTGGGAACATGCTCCTTTTCTGTCCACCTTTCTGCAATAGTCCAAGGTGGCCTGACTCTGCTTTTGGAGGTAAGGGGACTTTGGAGTGAGCAGGGAACTTCCCTTTGGGCGCATACACACTGGTGCCAGGCTGAGCAGGAAGAAGGGCAAGGGGGTGCTGCCTCCTCAGATGCACCAGCATTGCCATGGTGAAAAAGTGTCTCCCATCCTTGCCATGGCTTATGTGCCTTTAGCAGTGCTGGCAGATGGCAAACCTGGGATCATCTGCCAGCTCAAAATGCTTCCACACTACACTACTCCCCCGCTTCTGGGTTGAGGGTGAGGATCCTGACTCATCCCACTCCTCAGGAGGCTGAGGCTGAACAGTAGGAGGAGCTGCCTCAGCTGAGCCACTTGCCTCCACAACCTCAGTGCTGCTTTCCAGGAGACTAGGGGAAATTCGAGGGTTGTGGAACACAAACTCTGATACCCCCTCAGTCCCCAGACTTGCTTGAGCCAGCACGCTCAGCATCCCTGGTTCCAGCTCCAGCTCCTCCTCTGGCAATGGGTGGCTCACGCTGAGAGATGACATTGGGGTGGAGGAGGCAGTGATTCCA